>NC_060184.1:54651420-54951420 GCF_021184085.1 Oncorhynchus gorbuscha
TTTTTTATTTATTTAACCAGGGAAGTCAGTTAAGAACAAATTCTTATTTACAATGACGGCCTAGGAACAGTGTGTTAACTGCCTTGTTCAGGGGCAGAACGACAAATGTTTTACCTTGTCAGCTCAGGGATTTGATCTAGCAACCTTTCGGTTACTTGTCCAACGCTCTAACCACTAGACTACCTGCCGCCCTATTACATTTTTCTGCAAGAATATCGTCAAATCAGAATACATGGACTTTTATTTAGCTTTTCCAGTATTAGTAGCCATATTATAAGTTCAACATTTGCAAAACACCCAGTTTTCATAACTTCACAACTCTCCATATTCTAATCATTTTTGACCAAAAGGAAAAGTCTTGCAGTCGCACAGCTACATTTTGCATCAAATACGGGGTTTACTCCCGTAAAGCCCAGTTCATTGGCTATCTAGCTAGCTTTGTTTGACCCCGATTGGTGCTTATTTGACAAAGTTATAGTCAATCAAGTGAAGACTGCCCATGTCATCGGCGTGCCATGAAGGTTTCGCTCTCTGACCATATTTGGTGTCCTATAGGATGTACTACACCCCTAATGATATAGTGAAGTCTGGTTACTTTCTAGGATCTCTGGGGAATAAATACGAACGTGATTTGACTGGTTGAAACAACGTTTAGGGTTAGATTTTCACAGATTCCTTTCTTTGCAAATTGAACGAGTGGAAATACAAAATCGATCATGCATGCTATATGGACTTTTTTCTGATATGATAAAGGATTTTATCTAACAAAACTACACTTCATGTTATCTCTGGGACTATTTTGATGATAAATCAGAGCAAGATTTCAGAATGTAAGTACAGATTTCACCTTCAGAGGTGAATTTACCAACCCTACCGTGGTGAAAAAAGTGTTTTAAATTGGACAGTGCAGTTATATTAACAAAACTTTAAGCTTTCAGCCGATATAAGACACTTATATGTACCGGACATTTGTTGTTTCTCTAAAATCTGCGATCGTGACCCAAGGCGCTGCGTGATTTACAACTGTCCCATTGATGGGTCGCCTATCCCTAAGAAGTTTAAGTGTCCATTGAATTCTAAAATAATCACATACAGTGTCACCAGCAAAGCACCCCTACACCATCACAGCTCCTCCTCCGTGCTTCACGGTGGGAATCACACATGCAGAGATCATCTGTTCACCTACTCTTCGTCTCACAAAGACACGACGGTTGGAACCAAAAATCTCAAATAGGGACTCATCAGACCAAGGGACAGATTTCCACCGGTCTAATGTCCATTGCTCATTTTCTTGGCCCAAGTAAGTCTCTTCTTCTTATTGGTGTCCTTTTAGTAGTGGCTCCTTTGCAGCAATTCGACCATGAAGGACTGATTCACGCAGTCTCCTCTGAACAGTTGATATTGAGATGTGTCTGTTACTTGAACTCTGTGAAGCATTTATTTGTGCTGCAATTTCTGAGGCTGGTAACTCTAATGAACATATCCTCTGCAGTAGAGGTAACTCTGGGTCTTCCTTTCCTGTGGCTTTTGCGATTGATGTTTTTTGAAATTGACTTAAATCAAATCAAATCCAATTTATTTATATAGCCCTTCATACATCAGCTGATATCTCAAAGTGCTGTACAGAAACCCAGCCTAAAACCCCAAACAGCAAGCAATGCAGGTGTAGAAGCACGGTGGCTAGGAAAAACTCCCTAGAAAGGCCAAAACCTAGGAAGAAACCTAGAGAGGAACCAGGCTATGTGGGGTGGCCCGTCCTCTTCTGGCTGTGCCGGGTGGAGATTATAACAGAACATGGCCAAGATGTTCAAATGTTCATAAATGACCAACCTGGTCAAATAATAGTAAGGCAGAACAGTTGAAACTGGAGCAGCAGCATGGCCAGGTGGACTGGGGACAGCAAGGAGTCATCATGTCAGGTAGTCCTGGGGCATGGTCCTAGGGCTCAGGTCCTCCGAGAGAGAGAAAGAAAGAAGGAGAGAATTAGAGAACGCACACTTAGATTCACACAGGACACCGAATAGGACAGGAGAAGTACTCCAGATATAACAAACTGACCCTAGCCCCCTGACACAAACAACTGCAGCATAAATACTGGAGGCTGAGACAGGAGGGGACAGGAGACACTGTGGCCCCATCCGAGGACACCCCCGGACAGGGCCAAACAGGAAGGATATAACCCCACCCACTTTGCCAAAGCACAGCCCCCACAAAGCTCTTGAAATGTTCCGTATTGACTGACCTTCATGTCTTAAAGTAATGATGGAATGTCGTTTCTCTTTGCTGATTTGAACTGTTCTTGCCATAATATGTACTTGGTATTTTACCAAATAGGGGTATCTTCTGTATACCACCCCTACCTTGTCACAACACAACTGATTGGCTCAAACGCATTAATTAAGGGAAGAAATTCCACAAATTAACTTTTAACAAAGCACACCTGTTCATTGAAATGCATTCCAGGTGACTACCTCATGAAGCTGGTTGAGAGAATGCCAAGAGTGTGCAAAGCTGTCATCAAGGCAAAGGGTGGCTACTTTGAGGAATCTCACATGTAAAATATATTTTGATTTGTTTAGCACTTTTTTGCTTACTACATGATTCCATATGTGTTATTTCATTGTTTTGATGTCTTTGCTATTATTCTATAATGTAGAAAATAGTAAAAATAAAGAAGAACCCTTGAATGAGTAGGTGTGTCCAAACTTTTGACTGGTACTATATGTATTATTAATATTGATTTCACCTGTCACTGTTGTCAACGCCGATGCTAAGCATGCTATACTTTCTAATTGTCACGCCCTGACCTTAGAGATCCTTTTATGTCTCTATTTTGGTTTGGTCAGGGCATGAGTTGGGGTGGGCATTCTATGTTGTGGGTTCTATGTTTTCTCGTTCTGTGTGTTTGGCCGTGTGTGGTTCTCAATCATTGTCTCTAATTGAGAACCATACTTAGGTAACCTTTTCCCACCTGTGTGGTGTGGGTAGTTATTTTCTGTTTTGTGTGTCTGCATCAGACAGAACGATTTATTTCGTGCTCTTCGTTGTTTTTTTGTTAATCAGTGTTCACTTCACAATTTGGGTTACTGTTAAGAACAACTTGATTATGCGGATCATTGTCTCTATGACAGAATGCCAAAAGGATTCTGATTTATTAAACGGATTATATATTCTTTATTGAAAAGACACTGCGCGTTGATGACGGTCTACTCATGAGGGTCATTTTATTCATTACAAAGGGGGATCATTTGTTATTTGAATTAACAATGAACTGAAATACCCCATAGATGTGGTGTGAAGCAGGGTTGTTTTGTGAAGCTAGTGTAAATAAAATAATTATCCTAGGACCCATTCCCACATAGACCTAAATCCAGTTTTGTCATATTCAGGTTTCAAAGTAATTCAGCCAAGGCTGGTCCATTTACCCAGTGACATTTAGCTGTGCTTTTGTATTTCTCATCCTGACTGTTGGGCAGCAGAGGTCAGGGAACACACTCGTAGAGACCTATTTAATCAAATCTTGGTCTGTGGGTCCCATAGGTAGTACACCAGAAAGGGAATAAGGTGCAGTTTGGGATGTATACCTGGAAGTTGGTGTCAATTTTGATTGAACGGGACTTTGAATACGTCCTGTCGTCGTCCAATCAAGTATTTAGAAACTAGATTCACCGAATCAAGGGGCTGTTACACTTGTATAATCTGCAGTATAGACCATCTGGTATTAGTATTTTATTAGGATTCCCATTAGCTGTTGCGAAAGCAGCAGCTACTCTTCCTGGGGTCCACACGAAACATAAAACATGACATCAGACATGAACAGCTCAAGGACAGAACTACATCAATGTATGTGAGCAGTGGAGTCTAAAATAAATTAGTTGAGGTAAGTCCTACTAGGACAGATGTTAATATAAAAGTTGACCTTTCATTTCTAGTCTTTATAACAGGTCTAAGTCTGTACTGTAAGTCATATTACTGTATACATAGTGTGAATGATTACCTCTCTCCTCTCCTCTTCCCATCATAGCCCTGGCCCTCTGTTTCCAACCTGGCTAAGGACTTCATTGAGCGCCTCCTAGGGGTGGACCCTTCATCTCGCCTCACCGCCATCCAGGCCCTCCACCACCCCTGGGTGGTCACCATGTCAGCAAGCTCCTCATCCATGACCAACCTGCATCGCTCCATCTCCCAGAACCTCCGGCGGCGGGCATCTCGGGCCTCCGTACCCTCCTCCTCGTCATCCTCACGATGCCCCAGCAGCACAGGGTCCGGGGCCAGCCACAGTCGATCTACACATCTGCTGGAGAAGAAGCAAACCCAGAGACCCACCACCCAGAAACAGAGACGACAGCCAGGGAACCAGGCTACGACCCAGTCTCTAAGACCCACCTCCCAGCCCAACAAGCCCCCTGAGCAGGTTCAGCCAGCGTGCTCCACCACCACCACCCAGCCAGGGTCGCCCTGACAAAAACCCAGTCACAGTCAGGCTAACATCAGCAGCACAACAGCTGTTCAGGCTAAGTCTGCTGTCTTGCTGCTGCAGACATCGGTGTGTCTCCCAAATGGAACTCTATTCCCTATTTAGTGCATTACTTTTGACCAGTGGTGTCTGTGGATCAGGCTGAAAGCTTTAGCCTGTTCTGTTGCTGCCACTCTGTCTTAGTTACAGACCCATGCTCAGCTATACACTCTGATCCCGCTCAGGCTACCTCGACACTTGGTTGCTCACAAACACGCCACACAGACTGAGGCTTTTCCTAAGACAGTACCAGCTCCAACCCCAGCAGAGATGATCAGACTTTGCCTTAAAGAATAGGCAAAACATCGGATCATTTTTAAGGTGTCGTATAAGTGAAACTCTAGTACAGGCCCTATTTTTCTTTCAGGAAAGTAAAGGGTTAAGTAAATAGGTATGAGTGAAACTCTGCGAGATGACGCTTGACAGGCAGGGGTACGCTACCTCTTGAAACACCCAGCTCTGTAATAGTGTAATAAACTATCATCAATATTTAAATTGAGTACCTGAAAACTTTATTTCAAATCCAAAACGTTCTAGGAAAAGGCTATGCGGAGAGGAAAACAAAAATAAACTCAAAGTTTGAAAGTGCATCAAAATGCAAATAGGATGGGAAGAATAATTGCTCCATTTCATCTGGCATTATCACAAATTATATTCATGATTTTTTTGTGTTTTGTATTAATCTTGGTGATTCATGTTCTCAGTTGAAGATGACTTGGGGTATGTGCTTAATGGCACTCTATTCCCTATATTGTGCACTACTTTTGACCAGAGCCCTATGGTTCCAGTGCACTATAAAGGGAATAGGGTGCCATGAGGGATTCAGACTTGCTGTCTGACTTACTTGGCTAGTTACCACTTTGGAGAGGAGAGGAGACAGTATAACTTATAGAGGACAATGGGTCCTCACTGATGCTGGTTCAATGATGGAGTCAGATGTAACATATAGCCTATTTGTGTGGAAAGGCCTCACTACACCACCTCTTTACCCCAGTGAATGGTTGTAAATATAAATATGAAATCTAATCTGCCTGCCACCTGTATGTTTGTTTTCTTAGTGTCTGCATCCTTTTTCTCATTCTGACGTAAGGTGAAATAAACTGTATATTACTCCAACAAGTTAATGTAACAAACTTTTTTAATCAAATGAACATTCTTCATCACCATGTTTTGATGATATATAATGATCTGTATTATTTGTCCACAAGGTGAGCACCCTGTGGCATGGCTGAATGAATGCATTCTTAATGGAAATGATGAGAGGCACTAATGTGTGTTCTTCTATTGTCCCTTGGTGTTGAATTATCTTTCCCATCACAGGCTCAAGGGCCTAAGAGTGAGTAGACTTCTTGAGTTGGTTTAAACACGTCCATCATTTCTCCTTTGGATTGACAAGAGATGTGATTAGCACTCTTGTAGATTGGCTTCTCACCCTGTAATGGTATAGAGGAACACTATCGGTACGCATATGATCCCCAAGGATTTCTCCCTCCACAATCCTCATTCACGGACTGTGAAGAGACAAAACAGCTCATGTACTGTATATTCTTGTGAGTCTGGTGAAACACTTTCCCTGATACGTCTGACCTGTAGCTTCCATGGTGTCTACAGCCACACCAGGGCAAGCCAGACAGTGAGAATAGGCCTACGTCCCAAATGACACCCTATTCTCTATATAGTGCTAGGGGGCCTGGCCAAAAGTAGTGCACTATATAGGGAATAGGGTGCCATTTGGAACGGAGCCTGGGCCTGCGGTCAGAGGGTATAGCAGGGCGTGCAGGACTCCGCAATTAGCCAGGTCATCCCTCCCAGGTCTTTGTGGAAGCGGGCGAACTCTCGATGGTCGTGGGTGGAGGTGGGTCGTTACCAGAGCAGTACAGAGAACTTTATTTCAAATCCAAAACGTTCTAGGAAAAGGCTATGCGGAGAGGAAAACAAAAAATAAAGCAAAGTTTGGACCCAGACACCACTGCAGTCAGCTGAACTACATCAGCACCTGACAGGCAGAAAATAAGATCAAACATTAAAGACACAACCTCCCATTTCAATAGCCTCACTTTGCCACTTTGAAGAAGCAATTGGTGTGTCATTCATTTAAATTACCTTTGAACAGTAGGTGTTATGCAGGTGAATGAGGACCCAAAAGCGACTTGGCGAAAACAGAGTCTTTAATCCAGTAAAGGAAATCTGCAATACTCCTAGACAAATCGGAGCGGTAAATAAAGCATAAAAAAACAATTCCACTCGTAATGACGAGAACAGACTGGAGACTCGATCATAAACTGTAGGTTGCCTCGGGAAGGCACTTGACCGTAGCAGACTCAGACACCTGCTCACCACGCAGCATCTGAGGGAAACACGACACGACAGGGCGATACAAAGACACAGCACGGTGAACAATATACAAGGATCCGACAGGACAGAAACGGAAAACAAGGGGAGAAATAGGGACTCTAATCAGGGGAAAAGATAGGGAACAGGAGTGGAAAGACTAAATGATTGATTAGGGGAATAGGAACAGCTGGGAGCAGGAACGGAACGATAGAGAGAAGAGAGAGAGGGAGGGAGAGAGAAAAAAGGGAACGAACCTAAAAAGACCAGCAGGGGGAAAACGAACAGAAGGAAAAGCAAAATGACAAGACAATATAAGACAAAACATGACAGTAGGAATTATGACAGAGTGTGGCTTTAAATCTGGGATTTAAACAGCAACAAACTGGTCACCCAGCACTTTTTTGGTGAACAACTGAGGTATGGGGCTGGAGAAATTAACCACAATCAAATGAGTGAACATTCATGAGTGCAAAACGATTATTATCTTTGACAATATAGGTTTTAGTACCTCTCTTTAGGGCTGCGTGAATGTGGGCAAAGCCCTGTCTCTGTCTGGCCAGATACAAGAAGAGAACCAAGCACCCGTCCGTGTCCCTCTCCTTACATCTGTGGAAACTGTTGGAGGGGTGGTGGTGCTCAGAGGCAAGGGGTAGCTGACCAGGTTGCTTCCCACCAGGGTAAGGTTCAGGTGGGCACATCTCCTCTGACAGACCCTGGTAAAAGGCCAGACACAGGATGCAATCCCTGTGGAGGGAGGAAAGTAGGATCGATGCAAAGTTGAAAAGCACGATGGTTGACCTGACTGAGGAACTTCACTTACGATTTCTCTTTCTGTATTGCTACGTGATATGTATAACTTTTGATGTGTCTCTCTTTCATGAATACTTGTATGTAAACATTTAACATTTTTGTCATTTAGGAGACGCTCTTATCCTGAGCGACTTACAGTTAGTGCATTCATCTTATGATAGCCAGGTGAGACAACCAAATAGCTAAGCCATAAACTAGGTTTCCATCCAACCTTTTCATGCTAGTAAAGTACATGTCAGATAAAAATGTCACAACAGGCCTGATGGAAACAGAACATTTGTTGGTAAACTTTCCAAATGTCGACAAAACAAAATAAGCTAGACAAGGTGGGTTCTTTTCGTGTCGGTAAAATGAATCATGCGAGAAATTTTTGTGCGCAAATATTGATATAATAACCATTATAACAAAGTCAACTTGGAGTCACACGATGACATGTTGTGTGGTCCATGTTGTGTGGAAAGCATGCAGTTTATGAGGCTACAGATGAAATAAATGATGATGAATTTCACAGGGTGGTGTCACACCTGCTCCCGCTCTTCCCCCCCAGGCTTGCCCTGCATTACGCACTCCTGCCATCATCAATTACGCACACCTGCCTACCCTCATCACACGCATCAGCGATTTTGGACTCACTCACATCACCTGTTTATTCCCTCCCCTATATTTGTCAGTTCCCTAGCTCTGTTCCCGGCTGCTGCATTGATCGTTATTTGTCTGTGTTAAACGGTGTGTTACACTGTTCCTGTCTCGTTCTAGGTCCGTTCCATATTAAATGTTTGACTCCCTGTACCTGCTTTCACCTCTCCAGCGTCATCCCTTGGCAGGTGGTGAAAGTGCAAGGTGATGAGCTTGATGCTCCTTTCCAATAAATGTCCATGGGCTTATTTTGGTGACATGATCATCTATGCTTGGCTGCGGTTTGGCAAATAAAGATAAGATCTCGCTCTTTAGTCCATAATGATCTCATCGTGTAGGCTATACCCGTGCTGTATCTGCAAGCTGTTGGCTAGAGTGCGCGGTGCCAATACCAGAGTGGGCACACTCGCTATGTGACGCAACAATTTTTGTGAGAAAACCATCAGTTGAGTTGAAAATGTGATGGAACCCCGACCCCAACTTTTTATTTAGTACATGGGAATTGTCATCACGCAAAGCCTTTTATGTCCACAAGTCAATGTGATGGAAACACATCTCTGGTGGGGAAATGCCCATATTGTTTTTATGAGGATCTTATAATACTCACATGAAAATCTGTCGCCAGTTGGATGGAAACCTAGCTATTGTAAGTAACATTGTCCTCAATAAAGTAGCTATCAGCAATGTCGGTGCTCCTAGGAAAAAGTCAAGTCTGAGTGTAGAGCTATCCTTGCCGTCAAATTCCAATGTATGCACTTGTTCTTACAAGTGTTAGATATAAATGTTCACTTGGCTGCCACTCCGTATCTGTGTGCGGTGCATGCGCTAGGGCAGGTGGGGCAGAGGTCACAGGCAGGGCCCTTGGTAACGTCCGTCCTGGCAAAGACAGGCACCACAGCTGCAGACGCCCCTCCCTGCACAGGCTGCTATGTGACAAACAGTGGGCACTCAGCACGGAATCACAGAGACGAGACGAACGTGCACACACACACACTGACCATTACAAAGACAACGTTACAGTTGACCTGCCTATGTAAAGCAGTAGATAACAACTGTATGTCAGATGTGAGAGAGAGCACACACCTACCTCCACATGGTAAGCCCCGGTACTGGTCACAGCGGAAGTCACTGCACTCACAGAACTGCACATAGTAAGCATGAAATGTGGGATTTTTGTGGCTTTTATGGCACAAACACTTTCCACAAACATACTCCCCATACCCACTGCAGTCTTCTGAGGCATTGTCATGGCAACACAGGTGTCTCCCATGATCCCCTTTGCCCGGCTTTACTTTCTCACACAACGTTCTGACACACCCCTCCCTATAAGTGTACGAGACATGATGACCTCGTCATTCATATTCAATGGGGTAGGATTTGCAACTAGCACTATGTACGGAATATGATGCCATTTGGGACACAGATTCTTACCTTCACACTCCACACTCGAGAGCACTGTTACCATGGCTACAGGCTGGGCAGTGTGGAACCCTGTCCCTCTGACATGGACGGTCACATATGGGCTTCAGCAAAATCTCCAGCTTCTCACTATACCCCTGGGGCTTGATGACCCCACACAACTGTCCCATACTTGTACCAGACAGACATGGAGGGGCAGTGGTTCCATTAAACTTCACCTAGACGGGAGATGTGACTATAGCCTGAATATACTGTAGTTATGTAGCCCTGAAATAAATCTGAAGTCAGAAGTTTACATACACTTACGTTGGAGTCATTAAAACTTGTTTTTCAACCACTCCACAAATTTCTTGTTAACAAACTATAGTTTTGGCAAGTCAATTAGGACATCTACTTTGTTCATGACACAAGTAATTTTTCCAACAATTGTGTACAGACAGATTATTTCACTTAAAATTCACTGTATCACAATTCCAGTGGGTCAGAAGTTTACATACACTAAGTTGAGGCCAAAATTCACCCATATTTTTGTGGGAAGTTTGTGGAAGGCAACCCTTAAACGTTTGACCCAAGTTAAACATTTTAACGTCAGTGCTACCAAATACTAATTGAGTGTATGTAAACTTCTGATCCACTGGGAATGTGATGTAAGAAATAAAAGTTGAAATGAATCATTCTCTCTACTATTATTCTGACATTTCACATTCTTAAAATAAAGTGGTGATCCTAACTGACCTAAGACAGGGAATATTTGCTAGGATTAAATGTCAGGAATTGTGAAAAACTGAGTTTAAATGTATTTGGCTGAGGTGTATATAACTTCAACTGTATGTACAGTATCTCTCTCTCACACACACACACACACACCTCATCACCAATGGATATATTGGAGCACTACCTTCACTGGTCCTCTCTCTCCAGCAGCTCTTCATCATTGTTCTTACAGTGGGAGCTGTATGATATCTGGAAGCCTGCAGGCAGCTATCTCTTCTCCATAACAACCTCAGAGGTCAGGTCCTGGGGTCAATAACAGAGTTATCCTTTTTAGCTGAGGAGGAGTGTGTATGTGTGGGTCTGTGCGTGCGTGTGTGTGCATGTGTGTGTGTGACAGTTAACCTCTGTAGCTGAGGAGGTGTCAGCAGTTCGTCAGCAGCATCATTCACCCAGAAATAATGACCTGTGTAGGAAGGGAGTATTTTGCTGCACTTACGTTATATGCCTATTATACGCGGGATGTTTTGGGAGTTGTTGGAGAGCGTTCCGACAGCACTTTTTGAGGAGGTGCTCTTCAGGATCTGCCAGAAGAATAAAACAACACTACATCCATCTTGATAAAATACAGAAGAGTTACTGTTAAACTATATATACTGTATTGTGCTGTCAAAGATATTTAGTGTAATGTTGTGGTTGGAGGGAGGGAGGGAGGAATGGATGAGGAGGAGGAGGAGGAGACAAAGATGGGTTTCTACCTCGTACAGGTGTGTGACGTCCTCGGTCACAGCAAAGATGATCTGGATATATTTTTTTCTCTCAGCTTCTCAGCAAGGTGAGCCACAGAGGGATAGTCCTACCAGGAAGACAGACAGTACATTCTCTCTATTCCTATCTCTACCCCCACTCTATCAGACAAACATTCCATTTCCTTCTCTGAGAAGGGATAAATAAATCCAATTTAGAAGGAGTGTGGGGATCCATATTTCACATGTCCATTCCCCACCCTGGGTGGGTACTTATCCAAACAGAAATGGTCTGTAACACACTCAGTAGCACAGTGTGGAGGGAGGCTCGATAAAACACACACACACACACACACACACACACACACACACACACACACACACACACACACACACACACACACACACATAGACACAAACACACAGACTTAGTTTAGGAGATAAAAGGCTCTGTCAGGATTATTCCATGGTGACCCCGGCTGTTTCAAATCAGGAAGTGCCTGTCAGTATCCTCTTTACAAATGATATTGACCTTTAAATCACTGCCGTTGACTTCTGTCTGTCGGCTACTTCTGCAGTCTGTACTGCATGGATTTACTGGCACTCCCTAATATCCTCTCACACTAGCTACTGTAAGAATATAAAGGAAGATACCACTATTTAGTCTTCCGTTAGAGACATGCTAGTGTGACCAAGGGGATACAAACCAGGGTTTCCTGCATGCACTCTACAAGGCTGTGTTATCCCACTGAGTTTTAGCCTTGGAATTAGCTCAAGGAACTCTGTTATACTTGCAAATCCTATTGTGTTTATTGAGGGGTTCTGGATAGAGCATAGCTGTACCTGGAGGTTACCTCTGGCGTACACATTGTTTTCCAGGTGACATTTCCCATCGTTGGGCAGAACGATCGCTCCCAGGTTCACTGTCTCCAGCAAAGTGGAAGCCAGCATCAGTGGAGAACACCAGCAAACGGGTGACGTTCCTCCAGCCAATATCCTCCTGGGAGAGAAAAGAGAGTCATAGAAAGAGAAAAGAAAGAGAGAAGGACAAAGAGAGAGGCCCATTAATACGCACAGCCAATTGGTCTAAGAATGATCCCAAAAGGAGTTAAGGTAACACAAACACACTTAACCCAGACAAAACAACATAACAATCCAACACAGCAGCTCTACTGGGTGTGTATCCGACCTCACTTTATTTCACACATGGCGGCCTGCATCAAGGCATCCAGGCCCCCTCTGGTGAGTCAAGGTTTCCGGAGTTTCAATGCCCCCCTCATGGTCTCGTCAGAATGGTTCAAAATAATGGCATTTAACCATTGTAGTTATATGTCCCCTCTGCTGACATACAGTATTAATTATATGTCACTATAATGACCAATGACTTATATATACAATTGATATATACACATGCCCTACCAGGGCACAGGTGCAGCAGGACTCTCTGGGGCTATAGCTGGGTAATGTGGTTGGGGTCCAGCCTGGGCTGGTGTTTCTGGTCCTGGGGTCTGGAGGTGACCTTGTGGTTCTCCAGGAGGCCTGTGGAATCTCTGGGGTTCTCGAGGTGCTCCACCAGGCAGCCTCTCTCCAGCAGAGCCCTGGAGGTGTCACAATGCTCCCACGTATGCTTACCTGGTTCTATGAAAGTCTACACCTCATGGAAGAACAGTAAAACAAAGTATCATGCTATTTGGACATTATATGAAGAAAACAAATATTTAAGTAGCAAATGTAATTCAAGTAGGTCAGATGACTGAACCCTCTGTTACAAGAGCTTACAGTACCTCCTCCTTACACCAGGCACAGTGTCGTCCAGACTCCAGACACTCTCCACAGCTCTTGACCCCTCCTGTCTTCTCTGGCCTAGGGCAAGGACAACAAGTAGAACAACAACCTTTCACTGCCTCCCACCACAATGTGCTTTATCATTCTCTAGACTCAATAGAACGATCCTCCTGTAGTTAATGTATTATGAAATTGTGAAAGGGGAAAGAATTATGATCATTATTTATTTTTTTGCATTTATACCTCTATTATGAGAAAGGTATTGATTTCCCTTGATTTCTCTTAGTGTAGTCCTGGCAGCAAAATAACAGCACAGCACATCTGACCATAAACACAAAAACAGTTTGCTGACTAGAATTTGATAGCCTTTCCTTTGTTGAGGAGAGAGTGGAGAATGATTGATCAGCAATTCTTTAGCTTCCTGTAGCCCTTTCCTGCAGTCAATGACCAATGGTTGGAATGTTATTAATATTATTCAAAATGTCATAATTAATAAAGAGTTGTAAACTACAACTACAATTTTCGAAGAAAGTTCTGTGTTCCTATGCAAACTGTTTTGTTTTATTTCAATCTTCTGTGATGCATATAAAGTGTAATATTGGGATGCAAACTCAACAGAGACCTGACCATTAACCCCTCCCTCCTGTAGGACAGCCCTCCCCTACCACTAATCCAAGACCAGCTCTAACAGCAGCCCTGGGCGTCCCAAATGGCACCCTATTCCCTACATAGTGCCCTACTTTAGACCAGAGTCTTATGGGTCTTGGTCAAAAGTAGTGCACTATATAGGGAATAGGGTGCCATTTGAGACGCAGTCAAGTGTTAAATAATACAAGGTGCTGAGCAGCGAACAATCTCTCAGTGGAAGCAAAGACCGGAAGACGAGGGACTCCTCCTTACTGAATATCTGGCAGTAACACAGCCTATGCGCAGTAAATTGAGGAAATGAAGAGGTCTCTCTCTCTTTCTCCTTCCATGCAGTGAAACACAGTGCTGCTCTGATGATAGGAATTATAAAGAGGAAGGAACACTCACTTCGACTCTGCCACATACTGAATCGAAGGACATTACACAGGTCTGCACTGCCCTCTAGATGAGGTCTCAGCCAGGTATGTACATTACAGTGCAAAGTAGAGAACAGTAAAGTGTATTGTACTTTAGTCTACTCTACTGAATTAAACTATACTCTACTGTACTCTACTAAATTGAACTACCCCGTTGAAATGTAAAGCGGTTATGGTTTCGGGTAGAGGCGTCCTAAGGATCACGGATAGCACTGGTTTTTATGAAGGGTAACACTAGTGACATGCAGTGGAAGGACAGTTATTCCCTGTAAAAGATTGTTCATATTTAGTTGATATTTTAGTTTTTTAAGTTGTCAACTATGCAAAGTTAATACTTTATTTTGCATAATGACATTTAAAGTGTGAACAAAAATATATTGTTTTACTCAAAATATGTCACTTAACCTTGACTCATGACCCGAGGAACAACCCAATTTCATGCTACTGACCATGTTCTTCAATATATATTTGTAAAAATGGTTGGCAATTTATCTGTCTTACATATGTTTTATTAACAATAAAACACTTCAGTGTTTTGCACTTCAGTGCAGTGCTAGCTGTGCCACTAGAGATCCTGGGTCGAGTCCAGTCTCTGTCGCAGCTGGGAGACCGATGGGGTGGCACGCATTGGGCCCAGCGTCGTTCGGGTTAGGGGAGGGTTTGGCCGGCGGGGATGTTCTTGTCCCATTGCGCACTACCAACCCCCTTATGGAAGGCAGGGCGCAATGCACTCTGACACTGTCACCAGGTGTACGGTGTTTCCTCCGACACGTTGGTGCGGCTGGCTTCCGGGTTAAGTGGGCATTGTGTCAAGAAGCAGTGCGGCTTGGCTGGGTTGTGTTTTGGAGGACGCACGGCTTTCGACCTTCTCCTCTCCCGGGTCTGTACAGGAGTTGCAGCTATGGGACAAGACTTTAACTATCAATTGGATACCATGAAAATGGGGAGAAAAGGGGGTAAAATAATGAACAAAAAAAATATATACACAAAAAAATAAAAACACTTCAATTTGAACAAAACCACATATTTTGTGTCATTATCTGACACTTTTAAATGTTTTTCCTGGTGGTTAAGGCCAGGGTAGGAAATCCGCCATTTTTGTAGAATGAACCGCCAATCATATCTTTGCTAGACTGTTCTCACTGTTAACCACAGGGCAGTTAATCTCTTTTTGATCACATGATGCCCAATTTTCACACTGTCAGTTTATCATAAACATTTGTATAAACCTAGATGTCTGCTGATTACATTGCTGAGAATGTAATAAATTATCAGATTAATCATTATGTGCTGTTAACATAGTCCCTCAGTGACACGATGCAGACAGCTAGCTAGCACAAAACTCTGTGTGACAAGCATAGTTTTTACAGCCAACAGGGGGTGGGCCATGACTAGAAGGGATCCAGCTTTTGTCAAATTAACATCAAAAGTAGATTTTTGTTGGTTTCATTTTAGCTATAACCCTGACCCTAACCGTTTTCCTAACCTTAAGAATGTGAAATGTCAGAATAATAGAAGAGATAATGATTTATTTCAGCTTTTATTTATTTCATCACATTCCCAGTGGGTCAGAAGTTTACATACACTCAATTAGTATTTGGTAGCATTGACTTTAAATTGTTTAACTTGGGTCAAACGTTTCGGGTAGCCTTCCACAAGCTTCCCACAATAGGTTGGGTGAATTTTAGCCCATTCCTCCTGACAGAGCTGGTGTAACTGAGTCAGGTTTGTAGGCTTCCTTGCTCGCACATGCTTTTTCAGTTCTGCCCACACATTTTCTATAGCATTGAGGTCAGGGCTTTGTGATGGCCACTCCAATACCTTGACTTTGTTAAGCCATTTTGCCACAACTTTGGAAGTATGCTTGGGGTCATTGTCCATTTGGAAGACCCATTTGCGACCAAGCTTTAACTTCCTGACTGATGTCTTTTGATGTTGCTTCAATAAAATCCACATAATTTTACTTCCTCATGATGCCATCTAGTTTGTGAAGTGCACTAGTCCCTCCTACTATTGTTTGTACAGATGAACGTAGTACCGTCAGGCATTTGGAAATTGCTCCCAAAGATGAACCAGACTTATGGATGTCTTGGCTGATTTATTTGGATTTTCCCCATGATGTCAAGCAAAGAGGCACGGAGTTTGAAGGTAGGCCATGAAATACATCCACAGGTACTCAAATGATGTCAATTAGCCTATCAGAAGCTTCTAAAGCCATGACAAAGTTTTCTGGAATTTTCCAAGCTGTTTACAGGCACAGTCAACTTAGTGTATGAAAACTTCTGACACACTAGAATTGTCATGTTTTGTCATTGATTATCATGCCTTGTCCCTGTTCTTCTCCTTCTATTCGTTTCCCTCTGCTGGTCTTATTAGGTTCTTTCCCTCTTTCTATCCCTCTCTCTCCCCCTCCCTCTCTCACTCTCCCGCTCTCTCTTCTCTCTATCGTTCCGTTCCTGCTCCCAGCTGTTCCTATTCCCCTAATCAATCATTTAGTCTTCCCACACCTGTTCCCGATCCTTTTCCCTGATTAGAGTCCCTATTTCTCTCCTTGTTATTCGTTTCTGCCCTGTCGGTTCCTTGTCTAGAATTCACCGTGCTGTGTTTGTGTATCGCCCTGTCGTGTCGTGTTTTCCTCAGATGCTGCGTGGTGAGCAGGTGTCTGAGTCTGTTTGGTTCAAGTGCCTTCCCGAGGCAACCTGCTGTTCACCTGCTGTTCAAGATCGAGTCTCCAGTTTGTCCTCGTCATTTCGAGTGAAAGTTGTGTTTTTTGATTGTATTTACTTTACTGGATTAAAGACTCTGTTTTCGCCAAGTCGCTTTTGGGTCCTCTTTCACCTGCATGACAGAAGGAACCGACCAAGGAATGGACCCAGCGACTTCAGACGCTCGTTACACTGCCGTCAAGATCCAAGGAGCCATGCTCGGCAGACACGAGCAGGAATTGTCTGCTGCTCGCCATGCCGTGGAGAACCTGGCCGCTCAGGTTTCCGACCTCTCTGGACAGTTCCAGAGTCTTCGTCTCGTGCCACCTGTTACTTCCTGGCCTGCCGAGCCTCCAGAACCTAGGGTTAATAACCCACCTTGCTACTCCGGGCAGCCCACTGAGTGCCGCTCCTTTCTCACGCAGTGTGAGATTGTGTTCTCTCTCCAACCCAACACATACTCTAGAGAGAGAGCTCGGGTTGCTTACGTCATTTCACTCCTTACTGGCCGGGCTCGAGAATGGGGCACAGCTATCTGGGAGGCAAGGGCTGATTGCTCTAACAAGTACCAGAACTTTAAAGAGGAGATGATTCGGGTTTTTGACCGTTCAGTTTTTGGTAGGGAGGCTTCTAGGGCCCTGGCTTCCCTATGCCAAGGTGAACGGTCCATAACGGATTATTCTATTGAGTTTCGCACTCTTGCTGCCTCTAGTGAGTGGAACGAGCCGGCGCTGCTCGCTCGTTTTCTGGAGGGACTCCACGCAGTGGTTAAGGATGAGATTCTCTCCCGGGAGGTTCCTTCAGATGTGGACTCTTTGATTGCTCTCGCCATCCGCATAGAACGACGGGTAGATCTTCGTCACCGGGCTCGTGGAAGAGAGCTCGCATCAACGGTGTTTCCCTGCTCCGCATCGCAACCATCTCCTCCTCTGGCTCAGAGACTGAGCCCATGCAGCTGGGAGGGATTCGCATCTCGACTAAGGAGAGGGAACGGAGGATCACCAACCGCCTGTGCCTCTATTGCGGAGTTGCTGGACATTTTGTTAATTCATGTCCAGTAAAAGCCAGAGCTCATCTGTAAGCGGAGGGCTACAGGTGAGCGCAACTACTCAAGTCTCTCCATCAAAATCCTGTACTACTTTGTCGGTCCATCTACGCTGGACCGGTTCGGGTGCTACATGTAGTGCCTTGATAGACTCTGGGGCTGAGGGTTGTTTCATGGACGAAGCATGGGTTCGGAAACATGACATTCCTTTCAGAGAGTTAGAGAAGCCTACGCCCATGTTCGCCTTAGATGGTAGTCATCTTCCCAGTATCAGATTTGAGACACTACCTTTAACCCTCACAGTATCTGGTAACCACAGTGAGACTATTTCTTTTTGATTTTTCGTTCACCGTTTACACCTGTTGTTTTGGGTCATCCCTGGCTAGTATGTCATAATCCTTCTATTAATTGGTCTAGTAATTCTATCCTATCCTGGAACGTTTCTTGTCATGTGAAGTGTTTAATGTCTGCCATCCCTCCCGTTTCTTCTGTCCCTACTTCTCAGGAGGAACCTGGCGATTTGACAGGAGTGCCGGAGGAATATCATGATCTGCGCACGGTCTTCAGTCGGTCCCGAGCCAACTCCCTTCCTCCTCACCGGTCGTATGATTGTAGTATTGATCTCCTTCCGGGGACCACTCCTCCTCGGGGTAGACTATACTCTCTGTCGGCTCCCGAACGTAAGGCTCTCGAGGATTATTTGTCTGTGTCTCTTGACGCCGGTACCATAGTGCCTTCTTCCTCTCCGGCCGGGGCGGGGTTCTTTTTTGTTAAGAAGAAGGACGGTACTCTGCGCCCCTGCGTGGATTATCGAGGGCTGAATGACATAACGGTTAAGAATCGTTATCCGCTTCCCCTTATGTCATCAGCCTTCGAGATTCTGCAGGGAGCCAGGTGCTTTACTAAGTTGGACCTTCGTAACGCTTACCATCTCGTGCGCATCAGAGAGGGGGACGAGTGGAAAACGGCGTTTAACACTCCGTTAGGGCATTTTGAGTACCGGGTTCTGCCGTTTGGTCTCGCCAATGCGCCAGCTGTTTTTCAGGCATTAGTTAATGATGTTCTGAGAGACATGCTGAACATCTTTGTTTTTGTCTATCTTGACGATATCCTGATTTTTTCTCCGTCACTCGAGATTCATGTTCAGCACGTTCGACGTGTTCTACAGCGCCTTTTAGAGAATTGTCTCTACGTAAAGGCTGAGAAGTGCTCTTTTCATGTCTCCTCCGTTACTTTTCTCGGTTCCGTTATTTCCGCTGAAGGCATTCAGATGGATTCCGCTAAGGTCCAAGCTGTCAGTGATTGGCCCGTTCCAAGGTCACGTGTCGAGTTGCAGCGCTTTTTAGGTTTCGCTAATTTCTATCGGCGTTTCATTCGTAATTTCGGTCAAGTTGCTGCCCCTCTCACAGCTCTTACTTCTGTCAAGACGTGTTTTAAGTGGTCCGGTTCCGCCCAGGGAGCTTTTGATCTTCTAAAAGAACGTTTTACGTCCGCTCCTATCCTCGTTACTCCTGACGTCACTAGACAATTCATTGTCGAGGTTGACGCTTCAGAGGTAGGCGTGGGAGCCATTCTATCCCAGCGCTTCCAGTCTGACGATAAGGTTCATCCTTGCGCTTATTTTTCTCATCGCCTGTCGCCATCTGAGCGCAACTATGATGTGGGTAACCGTGAACTGCTCGCCATCCGCTTAGCCCTAGGCGAATGGCGACAGTGGTTGGAGGGGGCGACCGTTCCTTTTGTCGTTTGGACAGACCATAAGAACCTTGAGTACATCCGTTCTGCCAAACGACTTAATGCCCGTCAAGCTCGTTGGGCGTTGTTTTTCGCTCGTTTCGAGTTTGTGATTTCTTACCGTCCGGGTAGCAAGAACACCAAGCCTGATGCCTTATCCCGTCTGTTTAGTTCTTCTGTGGCTTCTACTGATCCCGAGGGGATTCTTCCTTATGGGCGTGTTGTCGGGTTAACAGTCTGGGGAATTGAAAGACAGGTTAAGCAAGCACTCACGCACACTGCGTCGCCACGCGCTTGTCCTAGTAACCTCCTTTTCGTTCCTGTTTCCACTCGTCTGGCTGTTCTTCAGTGGGCTCACTCTGCCAAGTTAGCTGGTCATCCCGGTGTTCGAGGCACTCTTGCGTCTATTCGCCAGCGCTTTTGGTGGCCGACTCAGGAGCGTGACACGCGCCGTTTCGTGGCTGCTTGTTCGGACTGCGCGCAGACTAAGTCGGGTAACTCTCCTCCTGCCGGTCGTCTCAGACCGCTCCCCATTCCTTCTCGACCATGGTCTCACATCGCCCTAGACTTCATTACCGGTCTGCCTTTGTCTGCGGGGAAGACTGTGATTCTTACGGTTGTCGATAGGTTCTCTAAGGCGGCACATTTCATTCCCCTCGCTAAACTTCCTTCCGCTAAGGAGACGGCACAAATCATTATCGAGAATGTATTCAGAATTCATGGCCTCCCGTTAGACGCCGTTTCAGACAGAGGCCCGCAATTCACGTCACAGTTTTGGAGGGAGTTCTGTCGTTTGATTGGTGCGTCCGTCAGTCTCTCTTCCGGGTTTCATCCCCAGTCTAACGGTCAAGCAGAGAGGGCCAATCAGACGATTGGTCGCATACTACGCAGCCTTTCTTTCAGAAACCCTGCGTCTTGGGCAGAACAGCTCCCCTGGGCAGAATACGCTCACAATTCGCTTCCTTCGTCTGCTACCGGGTTATCTCCGTTTCAGAGTAGTCTGGGTTACCAGCCTCCTCTGTTCTCATCCCAGCTTGCCGAGTCCAGCGTTCCCTCCGCTCAAGCGTTTGTCCAACGTTGTGAGCGCACCTGGAGGAGGGTGAGGTCTGCACTTTGCCGTTACAGGGCACAGACTGTGAGAGCCGCCAATAAACGCAGGATTAAGAGTCCAAGGTATTGTTGCGGCCAGAGAGTGTGGCTTTCCACTCGCAACCTTCCTCTTACGACAGCTTCTCGTAAGTTGACTCCGCGGTTCATTGGTCCGTTCCGTGTCTCCCAGGTCGTCAATCCTGTCGCTGTGCGACTGCTTCTTCCGCGACATCTTCGTCGCGTCCATCCTGTCTTCCATGTCTCCTGTGTCAAGCCCTTTCTTCGCACTCCCGTTCGTCTTCCCTCCCCCTCCCGTCCTTGTCGAGAGCGCACCTATTTACAAGGTACATAAGATCATGGACATGCGTTCTCGGGGACGGGGTCACCAATACTTAGTGGATTGGGAGGGTTACGGTCCTGAGGAGAGGAGTTGGGTTCCGTCTCGGGACGTGCTGGACCGTTCACTCATTGATGATTTCCTCCGTTGCCGCCAGGATTCCTCCTCAAGTGCGCCAGGAGGCGCTCGGTGAGTGGGGGTACTGTCATGTTTTGTCATTGATTATCATGCCTTGTCCCTGTTCTTCTCCTTCTATTCGTTTCCCTCTGCTGGTCTTATTAGGTTCTTTCCCTCTTTCTATCCCTCTCTCTCCCCCTCCCTCTCTCACTCTCCCGCTCTCTCTTCTCTCTATCGTTCCGTTCCTGCTCCCAGCTGTTCCTATTCCCCTAATCAATCATTTAGTCTTCCCACACCTGTTCCCGATCCTTTTCCCTGATTAGAGTCCCTATTTCTCTCCTTGTTATTCGTTTCTGCCCTGTCGGTTCCTTGTCTAGAATTCACCGTGCTGTGTTTGTGTATCGCCCTGTCGTGTCGTGTTTTCCTCAGATGCTGCGTGGTGAGCAGGTGTCTGAGTCTGTTTGGTTCAAGTGCCTTCCCGAGGCAACCTGCTGTTCACCTGCTGTTCAAGATCGAGTCTCCAGTTTGTCCTCGTCATTTCGAGTGAAAGTTGTGTTTTTTGATTGTATTTACTTTACTGGATTAAAGACTCTGTTTTCGCCAAGTCGCTTTTGGGTCCTCTTTCACCTGCATGACAAGAATTGTGATACAGTGAATAATAAGTGAAATAATCTGTCTGTAAACAATTATTGGAAAGATGACTTGTGTCATGAACAAAGTAGATGTGCTAACCGACTTGCCAAAACTATAGTTTGTTAACAAAAAATGTGTGGAGTGGTTAAAAAACGAGTTTTAATGAATCCAACCTAGGTGTATGTAAACTTCTGACTTCAGCTGTACATCTTTTTTTTTATCACCATCAACATTGAATTGGTTTGGACATTTGAAAACTTCTCCAAACTACAGTACTCCTGCAATCAACTAGCTAGTTGTTTTGACTAGCTAGATCATTTCATCTTCTGGAGCCAAGGACAATTGTGATTTTCGTGTGTGCAGTTTTCTGTACATTGCTTTGGAATGGTTGCTTCAACTGATGGATGGAGGGGTTTTGCCATCAGAAGACTTTCAGCTCCATTTTTGATGCTTTTGATGTGCTTTTCACCTGTAGTAACCATGGAAACTAAAGACGCAACTAGACACCGGCGCACATGGGATACCCTGTTTCGTCTTAGACCTCAATTCTACTCTGCACCAGGACTGGATGAGATGCTGAACATAGTCAAGCCACACCAGCAAGCCCATGTTTGGACAGGACATCCCAGGAAGCCAGGGAGAATACGGGGAGTGAGGCACAGGCTAAAGAGACTCGCTGCAACCAACGCAGGCAGGTGACAGATGGAGGGTGTGGTCGCTCCACCATCCGAGGCAGAGGCTCAGTGCTGCATGAAGATGACAGAGTTGAACCCTTTGTGGGAGAGCGGACAGAGGCTCATTCAATGGTTCAGCAGCCTTCCTTGGTGAAGGGGAGAACTCAAGAGGGGGAACTCAACCATGTGCCCCAAACGGATCTTCCTGAGGTAGTCTCTTTCAAGCCACTCACGCTCAGAAATGTGCATTGTTTACATCTTAATGTATGCAGTCTACTGCCAAAAATATATGAGATTTGCTTGCTGTTAAGTGAAACAGGAGGAGGGTAGAGTGACTCTTCACTGTCTGCTATGAACCAGCGCATTGGCAGCATAGTTGGATAGACCCCAGTGTCTGGCATCATTTGTGATGGTGATACTGAGGACCCTCTCCCAGACACTGAATACCAGATACACCAAATGATAATAAGTCAAGATTTATTTTCGCAGCCATATTTAGACATGAAATCTTGACAGATGTGGGTGATTTGCCTGACCCCCTCATCCCCAGGCCTACCAGAACGGTGTCCTCTTTGGTGAGCGCTTCAGGACTGAATCAGTCCTGAAACAACAAGCAGAGAACAAAACATAATCTTGAGGATGTATGCAATGGCCTGAGAGGGATAAATCAATCATTGAAAGATCTTGATTGTGTCAAACATTTGAGACAATAAGTTCTGGTGCAATGTAAATGTGTTTTTCCTGGTCGATTTGATTACAATATTTGGAAGAACAGATACCTAAAACCGATATTGACTATTGTCCTCAGTGCCAGAGCTATGGGTGGTGGGAAACACTCCGTCAGGCATGGGCTCATCGGGTCTTGGTGGATCCTTCAGTGGAATGCTGTTTTTGATTGCAATGTTGTGGAGCGCACTGCAAGCCTTGACCGTGTAGCAAACCTAAAAAGGAAATCGTACATTCTATTACATTCACGTAATGGCATTTGAAGGACTGTCATTTCAGAGGCAAACCTTGCTAGGCTGGTATTGCAGTGTGCCTCCTGTCCCAGACAAGCACAGCCAACGCCCTTTCAGCAGGCCTATGGTGCGCTCCGCTGTTGTTCTTGTGCGTGTGTGGTCTTGGTTGTACCTGGCCACTTGTTGGTTTGAGGGGTTTGTGAGGGGAGTCATTAGCCATGTTTTTAATGGGTAGCCCCGGTCTCCTGCGTTTATGAACACAACATTCAGATATCGTTTCCCAGTAGAGGTCTAACGAGGCAAATAAAATCTTGCAAATAAAACATAAGTCACTTACCAATAAGCCGTCCATCCTCAACAGCTCCTTCCTGGAGGTTAAAGCCTAATGAACTGTTCTGCACAATGAATTATTCATGTGTCCAACCTGGCCATTTGTCCACTAAATTCAACAAATCCAAATGTGAATCACAGATGACCTGCACATTGACAGAAGGGAAACCTTTTCTGTCGACGACGTTGAATTTGTTCAATGATGGTGCTTTTATTGAGATGTGGGTGCAGTCAATTGCTCCAATGACATTGTGAAATCCAGCTATGGCATAGAAATCCCTTTTCACTCTGGCCTGTTGCACAGCAGTGTACAGAAACTGTAGGTATTGTGGGGTCAATGAAATAATGCCATGAAGGACTGCAGGCAATATTCAGCTCATGGTTGGTTGTGAAATGCCAGACTGATCCGCAATCTCCCTTTGGAATGTTCCAGTGGACAAAGATCCCAAGGTGGAGGACTTGGGTATGCACTGGGATGGTATTGGTGTGATTCGTCTCCCTTTCTAATACTGGAGAGAGTTGGTTGCAGAGATACAATATAATATATGCCTTGGAAAACGGAATCTACTAATAAGCCATGTGTTGCTCTCAGCAAAAAAATCTGCAAGCTCATTGAAAACACGCTCCCTGCTTAATGCAGCTTGTGCCAGGTCCTCCAGCAATGCAAGATTTGCCATTTTTGACAAGTCACAATGCCCGAGTGTTGCCTTTTATATTATTTAACTGGTTTAACAAAATTGACTCCAACCGTACATTCCACTCTCTTTTTAATTGACTTTATTATTCAATTAGGCTTAAATGGCTTCATGTTTATGAATTCGATAGCACCCTGAGAAAACTATTTGTGGCTTAAGAGTCTATAAAATAAATACATTAATAAACTATTAATGTATTATCTTTTATCGTCATAGTTTATGATTTGGTCCAGTATGTCAATCCTTTTTCCATTTGGTGGGTGGTATTTCATAAGCAGTTAGACTTTTCTACCACAAGGTGCTGTGCGTACGCATGGTCCGAGGTGTGCTTAAATTTACACACATTCTCAAGTATAAGTACAAATTGATAAATCCCACACTTTGCTTAGAAATGATTGCACGCATGGTTTACGTGTTCGTACGCAACATTGATAAATGAGGGCCCAGGACAATAAAAACGACCCCAGGGACCTCTGGAAGACTTTCAACGACCTAGGCAGTAGCAACAAGCCCCAAACAAAGTCAACCAGCATTGGACTGAACATCAATGGTACTGTAACCTTTGACAGAGCACAGGTGAGTGATCATTTAATGAGTTTTTACCCATTATTGCCAGCAACCTTGTTGACAAACTCCCAGAATGCTCTGGCACCTTTGGAAACCATCATATAAAAACCTGTTATTCAGCTAAGGGCATCTCCGAAGGACAGTTTGCGTTTTCCCAGGTTTCAACTTCAGATGCTTAAAGATCTCGACAAACAGAAAGCCACAGGACTGGATAACATCCCAGCTAGATTCCTCAGGGACACTGCTGATCATTTTGGACCTTATGTAACACACATCATCAATCTTTCCATTCAACATGGAAAGGTACCACCAGAGTTGAAACATCCAAGAGTTGTTCCTTTATACAAGAAAGGAAACAAAGTTGAACAAGGGAACTACAGGCCAGTGTCAATCTTGAGTTTGTTGTTAAAGGTTTTCGAAAGAGCACTCCATGAACAGATCATAAAGTACATTGATGACCATAACATTTTATATGACATTCAGTCCAGTTTTAGACAATCCTATTCTACTGATACTTGTTTAATTTAAATGACAGATTTTATCAAGCAAGTAATTGACAAGGGCAACTTCTGTGGTATTGTCATGCTTGACCTACAAAAAGCATTTGATACTGTGAACCATAATATTTTGTTGTACAAACTGAGAGCAATTGGTTTTGCACCGACTCCGTCATACTTAATTGATAGGGTCCAAAGGGTGGATGTGGGCTGGACACTGTCTGATGCTAAGGAGATAAACGGTGGTATCGCCCAGGGGAGCATTTTGGAGCCTTTGCTTTCTTTGCTCTACATAAATTATATGGACTCTGCCTGTTCATGCCCTCTGTTCTGGGATGATTCTGCCCTCTTGGTTTTACATAAGAAAAAGGATATTGTTGAAAAGACCCTAGGCATCAAACTGACTAAAGTCAGTAAGTGATTATCCAACAGCAAACTGTCTCTGCATTTAGGAAAGACAGAATGTATCCCCTTTGGTTCTCAACACAAAGTGAGAAACTCTTCCAACTTCTTGGTCAAGTGTAATGGTGTAGAGCTGAAGGAAAAATGCTCTGCTACATACTTTGGATGTGAACTGGACCAACACACGACAGGTGAACTCATGGCTCTGAAGGTCATTGGGAAGGTTCACTCGTTTCAAGCAAGGGTAGCCAAGTTTCTGGATACAGAGACTATGAGGACCCTGGCAATATCTCTGATACAGGCCACTATGACTATGCTTGTATCGCATGTTTCAGAGGCATGACAAAAAATCTTAAGTACAAATTTAAATGGCCCTAATCAAACTAATGAGAATTATGCTCATGCTCAGCCCTAGGACGGACATTGGTCCTAATAATTTCAAGGAACTGAACTGGCTTCCAGTTGATCTCCGGGTGGTGCAAATTAAACTGTTGATGTTTTTTTAAGTTATACATGACTTTGCCTGCAGTTACCTGTCTGGTTATTTTAATTTCATTAGACTCTCATAGCCATCACACCAGAGCCAGTGTTGCTCATATCAGACTCCTGCGCTATAGGAGCATGGCTGGAAAAAACTATTTACTTAACACTGGTGCAGAGGAATGGAATGGTGTACCAAACAATATAAAATCCATCCCTACAATAGGGAGTTTTAAGATAAAGCTTAAGAAATGGTTTATGGGCAAAATGCTTTACTGCACAGGCTTAAATAAAGTATAATTGTTTCCAGAATGTTAGTTGGTAATCTATTTGATTTGTTTTACGGTTTCCTCCCTATTGACGAGATGTATTTTGTTTTGATGTTATAATCTTCTATATATTTTGTTTTCATGTATTTACATGAGGGCCACAATGAAAATAAGTATTTGTTTAATGTTTTATGTAATCCTCGATTATTTTAATGGCATAGTGCCATATCCACATGTGTAGTTGTATTATTTTAAAATGGTCAAATAAATATAATCAAAACTGTCATCTGTGGCTGATGGGAAATAATTAGCCCATCCAAAGGGAGGCAGAAACAGATGAAAGCAGGACAGATCTCCTCCCCCTCCTTTCCCTTGCATCACACTGCAAAAATCTATTTCAGAAGGAATGTTGTTACTGTGTATGTCTGGTATATGATCAATGTGTCTACACTACACTACCTCTCCAATAATACTCTTCCACAATAAATCCATATTATCGGGTCAGATGACCCATGTACACAGTCTAGCCCCATTGAAGGAAATTTACATCAGATTGGCCATAAATGTATAAAATATAAAAGTACAACCATTCATTTGGTAATTTCACAGTTTTACGATTGACTTTAATTTTAATAAAAAAATATTCTGATATCTGACCCTTTCTACCAGTTTTTTACTCAGTCCTTCGAAGTAACTAACCAGTGAGCTCATCGTCCCCTAGCTCTCTACAGGTGATTGGTGCCACTCGCTGTCCAATCACAAACAGTCTGTTTGCCATTGCAAAGTTATGGCTTGGTCAGCTGTAAGTAACCTTTTGGGTGAACTGATTTTTCGCTACAGCTAGCTAGTTATCCCTTTCGAGTAAGTTACCCGACGTTGACAGCAAACATCACACATAAAATGTTGCTTCATTCTAAATACCGCATAGTGTTTGTGGATTGCGTGCTAGCCAGCAAGATAGCAGTACCAACCCAGCAAGAACTATCTATGCGCGGTTTGCAATGGATAACGTTCGCTAGCTAAGTACGCTATTGCTAGCTGGAATATTCGTCATGTCGACTAGATCTCATCCTCCCTGGTAAGTAAATGTTCTTGTTTTGTCTTTTAGACCCAGTAACTATTCTAGCTACGTTAAGTAACACATTTAATCATTTACGTTTTTGAATGTAGTTAACCAATACAATTAGACGTCGTCGAGACAATCGACGCCCATGCCGTTTTAAATCACAACCCTCGTTTTATATAAAACTTGGTGTAAAATAATATGTACTTCCCCATAATCTAGCCAGCTACGTACACTTTTCATTATATATACGTTAATGCTGTAGCTATAACGTTAAATAATTAACGTTAGCTACCTGCTAGCAACCGCTCTCGTTCTTGAGGAAAACTATTTGATGATAATTTCGGTAACTAACGTTAACGCCGCCCCAACATCTGTCTGACCATATTCGCTGAGGGCAAGCACAAAAACAATTCGTAAAAGCAGATTTTATAGTGGGTGGAACTCTACAAGAAGTTGGCTGGCTACTGTGCTGTTTGCTAGTCAGCTATCTAACGTACTTTTTGATGGCCGCTAATTTAGCTAGTTACAAATTAGCCAACCATTTGTAACCAAGTCAAGCGACCAAAGCGCAAATCTCACTAGCTAACTTTAGCTAGTTAATGTTGTAACTACCATTTTTGTGTCCGTCTCTAACTAACTGAAACATTTGATTCGCACTTGTGTCTGGAATCTAGTTGCGGTCAGCTCATTTCCTCAAATAGTCTCCTCTTTTTCCGCAGTTTTATTATCGACAGCAAAGTAACCTTCGTTCAGTTTATATTTTTGAAGGCGGGTTGTTTTTTTCAACTAACCTAAGGTAGACCACTGCTCGTCGTTACCAATTCAGAAAATGAATCATAGTGGGCAAACAAGCAAGGTGGGCAGAGCCAAGAGCGAGCTAGCAAAATCCTATTGGCGCATTCTAGCATGTATTTGCATATTTCCGTTCGAGAACGTCTACTCTGAAATGCGCATTTGCAGTAACTCAATTCGCCATTGTGCTCTTAAACAACGCAATTTACTTAGGCAAAGGGTAAAGTCTACAAAACTTAGTTCATTCTGTTCGTAACAAAGCTGTATTGAGATCAAATGTTTTATGGATGAGAACATTTGCAGAATGTCGGCCAAAATCCATCTTGCCCAATCTTCTCCCACTGGGCATCCTTTCATCACCATATGTAGTGTTGAGTGGAAACGCCAACGGGATGCGTCAGATTTCTACATAGTTCACTATCTGGGTCATTGTTCTATATGTGCTGTTGCTCTCTCATTGACTGACTAGTGGCTACTCATGCACATGGCTTGGCTACATGAGATCTAGCTAGTAACTGTAGGGTCAATAGCTATCTGGTATCCTTGGGATGTTCCTACACCATTGCCCATTCTAGTACAGTTAACACACACACATGGACACAGCGGTCTGCGGCACTGCATCTCAGTGCAAGAGGCGTCACTTACAGTCCCTGGTTCAAATCCAGACTGTCACATCTGGCCGTGGGAGTCCCATAGGGCGGATTACAGTTGGCCCTGCGTCGTCCCGGCTGTCATTGTAAATAAGAATTTGTTCTTAATTGACTTGCCTAGTTAAATACAGGTTACACACACCACAGTGACCAAAATGTTATTTTGTTGGAATTTACGTATGTCCCCATTACCAGTAAGACATAACCAAAACCTATTTCTTTCACTTACTTGCTGTGCTATTTCGTTGTTCATTTGTTAAGTTGTTTCATTCTCAACCAGGATTTCTATGGGTGGCCCTATTTGACGTGTCAAATAACACTATAGCCAATCAGGACTTGAATGTAGCTGCACATCACGCGTTCATACATTTTTACGTAATTATTACAGATTGATTACACTATCATTCGTATTTCATGTCACAATGATTCACCGTATGCTATGATGCTGGTAAAGTTATCTCGCGGACCTACAGTGCTGGTAATTTTATTTTAAAGGTAGCTAGCTCATGGATGCAAACAAAGTTCTTCTCCAAAACATTGCAAAACTGCATCTCTTTCAGCTTTGGGCAACAGGGTTAATTAGCTGTTAAATTTCAGTAGGTGAACAACAAGTGGCAACCTAGCTAATACTTATCATTGCTAGATTCCTAAATCATTGCTAAGAATAATGAAAATGACTGCAGTTTCTGCTGGTCATGGTTTTCAGGCTAGTTGTATTGGTGATATCTAGGTACCAAGCTTAAACTAACTCTCCCAGAAGTTGTGGTCAAACAAATAATGCTTTATTACCAACATGGTATTGTAAACACATCGTTTGTGGCCGGTGTTTGCATGTTTGCAGACTTTTTTGTACAGCTTTGACAGTGCTACGGTGCCTGCTTTTGACACGCAAAGACCCAAACGGCGTTCTATAATATGTATGCTGTGTAGCTAATAGCAGTGACGCTATTACTGTGTAACTCCGGTAGGGTGACATCTGAAAAATAACGCACTTGGTAGTGTGTACTGGTGCTCGACGAGTCGGCGAAAGCCAAAATCACCCACGACAGAACGGTTGATTGTCAAGGGCAATGAATGCCATTATCTTGGCTTTAATGGATTTCGTCTTTGAGTTGTCTCGCTGAAATGTTCTTCCTCTTTCAAATGACTGCTCGACTTGACTGCTCAATCCACAAAGCAGACATTGTGGGTGTCATTACGTCATGTACCTACGTTATCTAGGTATGCACGGTAGCTTTAACATCGGCGTTAAACTAGACATCGGGTGGATACCGTTGTTGGCCTTTTTAGCTAATATCGCCCGATATATCGTGCATCACTAAATAAGTGTTTAACATGCTTTTTGAATGACAAGTATTCAGACCCATTGACTTTTCCCACATTTTGTTAGGTTACATCCTTATTCTGTATTAGTTTCCCCCTCATCAATCTAAATATAATGCCCCATTATGACAAAGCAAAAACACGTTTTTATAAATGTTAGCTAATTTATATATTTTATTCAATAGGACATTTACATAAGTATTCAGACCCTTTACTCAGTACTTTGTTGAAACACCTTTGGCAGCAATTACAGACTTGAGTCTTCTTGGGTATGACGCTACAAGCTTGTCACACCTGTATTTGGGGAGGTTCTCCCATTCTCTGCAGATCCTCTCAAGTGCGGTCAGATTGGATGGGGAGTGTTGCTGCACAGTTATTTTCAGGTTTCTCCAGGGATGTTCAGTTGGGTTCAAATCTGCGCTCAGGCTGGCCCACTCAGAGACTTGTCCCGAAGCCACTCCTGCGTTGTCTTGGATGTGTGCTTAGGGTCGTTGTCCTGTTGGAAGGTGAAACTTCGCCCCGGTCTGATGTCCTGATCGCTGTGGAGCAGGATTTCATCAGGGATCTCTTTACTTTGCTCCGTTCATCTTTCCCTCGATCCTGACTGGTCTCGCAGTCCCTGCCACTGAAAAACATCCCCACAGCATGATGCTGCCACCACCATGCTTCACCGTAGTGATGGTGCCAGGTTTCCTCCAGATGTGAACCTTGGCATTCAGGCCAAAGAGTTCAATCTTGATTTCATCTCACCAGAGAATGACCTCTCCACCATAAAAGGACTGATTGGTGGAGGGCTGCAGAGATAGTTGACTCCCATCTTCAAAGAGGAACTCTAGAGCTCTGTCAGAATGACCATCGGTTCTTGGTCACCTCCCTGACCAAGGCCCTTCTCCCCCGATTGCTCAATTTTTGCCGTGCGTCCAGCTCTAGGAAGAGTCTTGGTGATTCCAAACCTTTTCCATTTTAAGAATGATGGAGGCCACTGTGTTCTTGGGGACCTTCAATGCTACATAAATTGTTTGGTGCCCTTCCCCAGATCTGTGCCTCGACCCAATCCTGTCTCGGAGCTCTACGGACAATTCCTTCGACCTCATGGCTTGATTTTTGCTCTGACGTGCACTGTTAACTGTGGGACCTCATAAACACAGGTGCATTTATTTAATACATTTTAGAATAAGGCTGTAACGTAACAAAATGTGTAAAGTCAAGGGATCTGAATAATTTCCTAATGCACTTATATGCCGTTATAGGCCTAATGAATACAGTTCGTTATATTGATGTTCTTTTATTGGTCTTCATCATCATCATCCAACGTCAATACCACTGCCTTCAGAATACCCCAGGTTATAGATAGACTGCTGCGCCACTCGGGAGCCATAAACTAAGGCACTGCATCTTAGTGCTAGACTAGTCACTATAGACCTTGGTTCGATCCCGGGCTTTATCACAACTGGCTGTGATCGGAGTCCCATAGGGTGGCGCACAATTGGTCTAGCATCGTCCAGGTTAGGGGAGGGTTTGGCTGGGGTAGGCCGTCATTGTAAAATAATAATTTGTTCTTAACTGACTTGCGTAGTTAAATAAATGTAAAAAAATAAATACAAATTTCCCTTTGTTTTTAAAGATCCTGAACACTGAAAATCATGTTTTTCATAAAATTGGATCTTATTTTAATGAAACCAGTTAGTGGTACATTGATCAGGATGGATCATAAAGTTACTGGTCCCCCTCCCCAAGTCAAACACTTAGATTCAGGAGGCAGGCATTACTATGGATTTACTTCCAGCTTATACAACGTCACATAAACTGGAAATGTAATACACCAATGCTAGCATCATATTATCTTACCTACATTTAAATACAGTACTAGTCAGAAGTTTGGACACCTACTCAGTCAAGGGTTTTTCTTTCTTTGTACTATTTTATACATTGTAGAATAATAGTGAAGACATCAAAACTATGAAATAACACATGGAATCGTGTAGTAACCAAAAAAAGTGTTAAACAAATCTAAATATATATTTTAGATTCTTCAAAGTATCCACCTTTTGTCTTGATAACAGCTATGCAGACTCTTGGCATTCTCTCAACCAGCTTCACCTGGAATGCTTTTCCAACCATTTGAGGAGTTCCCGCATATGCTGAGCACTTGTTGGCTGCTTTTCCTTCACTCTGCGGTTCAACTCATCCCAAACCATCTCAATTGGGTTGAGGTTGGGTGATTGGAGGCCAAAAACAAATTATAGTTACACTGCTTGCTAACCAGATGGGATGGCGTTTCACTGCAGAATGCTGTGGTAGCCATGCTGGTTAAGTGTGCCTTGAATTCTAAATTACTGACAGTGTCAACAGCAAAGAACCCCTACACCATCAAATCTCCTCCATGCTTCACGGTGGGACCCACACATGCAGATATCATTCGTTCACCTACTCTGCCTCTCATAAAGACACTGGTTGGAACAAAAAGTCACACATTTGGACTCAGACCAAAGAACAGATTTCCTCCAGCCTAAAGTCCGTTGCTCGTGTTTCTTGGCCCAAGCAAGTCTCTTCTTATTATTGGTGTCCTTTAGTGATTTTCTTTGCAGCAATTCAACCATGAAGGCCTGATTCACGCAGTCTCCTCTGAACAGTTGATGTCTGTTACTTGAACTCTGAAACATTTATTTGGTGCTGTAGTCTGAGGTGCAGTTAACTCTAGTGAACTTATCCTCTGCAGCAGACGTAACTCTAGGTCTTCCTTCCCTGTGGAGGTCCTTATGAGAGCCTGTTTCATCATAGCGCTTGATGGTTTTTGCACTTGAAGAAACTTTCAAAGTTCTTAATTTTCTGGATTGATTGACCTTCATGTCTTAAAGTAATGATGAACTGTCATTTCTCTTTGCTTATTTAAGCTGTTCTTGCCATAATATGGGCTTTGTCCTTTTTGGTAAAATACCATCTTTTGTATACCAACCTATCTTGTCACAACCCAACTGATTGGCTGAAACGCATTAAGAAGGAAATAAATTCCACAAATTAACTTTTAACAAGGCACACCTGTTAATTGAAATGCATTCCAGGGGACTACCTCATGAAGCTGGTTGAGAGAATGCCAAGAGTGCAAAACTGTCAAGGCAAAGGGTGGCTACTTTGAAGAATATTGTTTTGTTAAAATAAATCCTTGAATGAGTAGGTGTATCCAAACTTTTTTAACTGGTACTGTATGTATAGCCGTAACCATCATGTGCACCTACGCCTTGCTTTGGCTTTATCTACTAGTAGCTAGCTGAAGCAGAGCGTACTGGTAACCTTTCATCTGTGGTGTGATTGTTAGTTAACAAGCTACTTACCAGCGTGCCGGTAAAAGCACACCCGACTGTATGCCGTAGTGTGACATTAACCTTACACAGTTTTTTGAAGAATGAAGACATCCGAGAGCAGTGGCTGCTTTTCATTTGGGGTGGACAGACTGCACTGAAAATTACCACCATATCATGTGTGTGGTGTGCAGGGCACATTTTGGGTAAAGTTGATTTATTAATTGTGGAAAACATTCAATAGGTCTTGTCAGGAAGCTAATCCTGAAGATGGATGCTATACCATCATTCACAGTGGATCTTAAAAGCACTGACCATAATGTAAGTATCAGAGATTGATGAGTCTGACACGGTAGCCAACATTTGGGAGATGTTAGATCATTCAACGGTGGCTGTTTTGACTTGTGAACGGTATATTTTCTTTGACACGCCTATAGTCCGTTTTTATTTATTCTATCCCTAAGCCCCTTACACTGAGTCTTTGATCTGCCAGCACACAGACAGTGCTGAAAATCAGTTTTTCCATTCCATTTGGTATTTTATTAGGATCTTCATTAGCTGTTGCAGAAGCTACAATTCCTGGTGTCCACATGGAACTTGACATTATACAGAACATTAATAGACAAGAACAGAACTACATACAATTAAAATGTCACACAGCCTACGTATCAGTACATACACACTAAATATGTAGGTCAAGTAGGGGAGAATTGTTATGCTGGGAGGTGTTGCATTCAGGTTTCTTAAACCAGGGTTGCTGTTCACTTGAACAATCTGAGATGGGGATTTCCATGCAATCATGGCAATATATAATACTGTATATTTTCTTGAATTTGTTCTGGATTTGTGAACTGGAAAAAGACCCCTGGTGGCATGGCTGGCGGGTTACGTGTGTGTCAGAGCTGTTTGTAAGTTGCCTATGTAAACTATTTGGAATTTAACACAATGTTTCTTATAAAAATAAGAAATGCAGTCACTCCTCTACTTTTAACAAAGCGAGACTGGCATGCATAGTATTGATATTAGCCCTCTGATTACGGTGACGAGCAAGATGTGCTACTCTGTTCTGGGCCAGCTGCAGTTTTTCGAGGTCCTTTGCAGCACCTGTCTATATGACTGGCCAATAATCAAGATAAGATAAAACTAGAGCCTGCAGGACTTGCATTGTGTGGTGTCAAAAAGCAGAGCATCTCTTTATCACAGACAGACCTCTCCACATCTGTGTAAAACTATTCAATATGCAAATTTCGATCAATTTTGTTGCCGACTAACTGACCCTCATTAACCGGTCAATAAACGGTTACATTTTTTCCAACCAGTAAAATGGCGTGACCAACAGAAAACACTATCATAGATCTGTATGTAATGACAAGATGCTTATGTTTTCCCCCTAACAATAGGAGTAGTCCCAATGTGGGAAGGTAGGCGACAAGCTTATGCCCAAAATAAGCCCATAGAAACACATTGGACTTATTTTAGCGGGAGTAAAACCTTGCACTTTGCCTCTAACTCTCTGATACTATGCATGCATACAAAGACCGGACATTGTTCATGAAGAGCTTCATGGAAACTTGCAACAAGTGCAAGCCTATAGAACAGGAGAAAATGGCTGGTTAATGGCATGAGGAAGTCTTTATAAAATAATTGCCTCCCAAGTTTCTATGGGTCGATTTCCACAAGGCTACTTTTAAGCAAGGTAAGACACCTAATTATTTAAAGTAAAACATTCAGGTTTCAACCAATTGTACTGCCTCAAGCTCACATTGCAAAGTGGTGGGTGATGCGCTGATAGTCAACGGTTGACAGGCTATAGCCTATGCATCTGAATGGGAGGTACGCTTTACAAGTTGAGATTGAGAAATAAAAATAGCTCCTCCATTCTAAAACTGATGCAACTCTGTTTAGGGTTGCAGTGATTTCACTAGCTGTGGTTGCTGACGCGTATAGCATTGAATCATCCGCATACATACACACAGGCTTTGTTTTAATGCCTGTGGTAGGTCATTAATAAAAATAGAAAAGAGTAGCGGGCCAAGAGAGCTACCCTGCGGTACCACACTTTATATGTTGAACATTAGAGAAGCTTCCATTAAATAATGCCATATAGATTCAGAGCTGAGGTTGAATAGCCATAACACAAGTTTTTTTTTTTCAACAACTCGTTATGGTCAAGCATCTTAAGGGCTGCACTGAAATCTATCAGTACGGCTCCCACAATGTTTTTAACAATTTCTTTCAAACAATCAGTAATTTGTGTCAGTGCCGTTCTCTATAAGCATGCTGAAAGTCTATTGTTCATTTGTTTGGAGAAATAGCATTTTATCTGGTCAAACAACTTTTCTTAAAGTTTGCTAAGCCTCGGCAGAAAGCTGATTGGTCAGCCATATACCTTTCTTGTGTGGATTGTCTTGCAGTTGATGTAGCTTGTGTCATTGGGTCTAATCATGATGATCGGGGTGGGGGGTTATTTCACTACATCTCCTTTTGTCTTGCCACTGTCATCAAACTAATGAAATACATTATTTTTTAAATTCAAAATATACTGTCTGTCTGCACAGCTTCCCAGGCAACCATCACAGGAGGAATGCTGTAATACAAAAACAGCTTTCCCAAGGCAAAGAAGGATATTGTGAAGACAGACCCAACATTCTGTAAGTCATTTATTCATATCAAATCTGCATTAATTGTGCATTTCAGGCACACAGAAAATCCACATACAAACATTGAAAAGTTTCACAAAAGTGCCTGAACAAATATTGCATATTTCAATTTCAGCACTTGAAAACACATTGTAGAATGACATTTCTACATTAACAAATTGATAGCATCATAAATCAGAACATTTAAATTCACTACATATTTAACAAACATTTGCCTTTTCAAAACAATTACAGGCTACGCAGACAGGCTCCTGGATCTCATCTTGGATCAATGTCCCCCTTGATCCAGCGCCGTATGTGGGGAAGCTGTGCGAGCTATCTCCCCAGTGTAAGAGGCCTGACAAGGAGGCCATAGCTGGATTTGTCTCCTGCTTCAGTCTTGAGGGGGTGACTGAAGCCAAGTGGGTGACTGACGCCTGCTTGATTGAAGCGGGGTACATGGGTCCCCCTCCTCTCCCCATCAATCTTTGTAGTTGGTTGCATTTCCTAAAGCCTTAGTAGTTCACTTTACTTGACATCACATCATTTTGTTACTTTTTATATAATTTCAAGCATTCGGACTGGAGATTTGAGTTACAAATTGAATAAATCAGTGGGTCCTGTGCACTGTAGGGACACAAGGGCGGCAGGGTGCCTATACTAGGTTTATGGCTGTAATTAAATTTTTATGGCAAATGTCTCAACATTATTTCTCACTTTTTTTCTCGAGTTTTCATGTTGATCAATATTTTGGATATGCTAGCCTATTGTAAATTATCAAATGTCTGATCAATTCATACAATTCTGAATATAGTCATTTATAATGCTAATGCAGAGGCACCAATAAATAGTCCAGTACACTTATTGTATGCTGTTTTTCATGTACATTCCCTTACGTCTAAGGTGATTCAGGCTTTATAAATTGTTGTGAGGAAGTGTATCGGTGAACTATATTCTGTAATATAATTACAAAACAATAGAAACGCAATTGTGTAATTGCTGCGGTTCGTCTGATATCCAACAGTCCATGATCAACGCAGAGCATTTTGCAGAGAAAATGGGTTGAGGCATACATACTATTTAGGCTTGGAATGACGTGGCCCATTGTTTACCTTGTTACCTGTCGATGCCCATAAGGGCGTTTCAAACAGCTGTCAATCAAGGCAAGGTCATGAATGTAAGCTCCCCACCCAAGATACAATTTCTTATTCTGAGGATTTTAATAGCGTACAAATATCATGGGTTTTGGTCATAGGCTATTTTTACTTGGGAAATAGGATGACTGCAAGACCTTAAATGTTAAAACGAGGGGGTCGAAATTGTACTTCACACTGAGCCAGCTGTGTGCGAAGGTAACCACTGAAACCCTATGGAGAGAAGGGTTTGAGAGCTAGGTTGGAGCATGTGCTTTCAGGTCCAGTAGCACTCTAGGATGCAGGCCCAAACCGATCTTCTGATCACCAAATTAACTCTTAACCTTCGCGGCAAAGCATGTTTTTAAGGTTGAGCATAATGCTGCTAGCAATAATCAGGATATTTTGGATTAACCTTTACTTGTTGATACTTTCTTTGTTCTCAATTCAGATGGCACCAGTGTCTTTAAAAAATGTGTCCAGTTGCAGGTGGAACTCCGATAAACGAGGACCTTTTCTGTGTGTAACTATTTGAGTCACACTGACGCGATGTCATACCTCCTCTAAATGTGGCCGGGGGGAGCGGGCATCTTTCAGGTGGGATGGTAAACGGGTGTCCTGACTCTCTAGTCACTAAAGATCTCATGGCACTTATTGTAAGACTAGAGGTGTTAACCTCTTGTGTCCTGGCTAAATTTCCAATCTGGCCCTCATACCATCACGGTCACCTAATCATCCCTAGCTTACAATTGGCTCATTCATCCCCCTTCCTCTCCCCTGTAACTGTTCTCCATGTCGTTGCTGTAAATTATGTGATGTCAGTCAATTTACCTGGTCAAATTAGGGTTAAATAAAACATTTTTGGGGAAGATTGGTTGAAGTAGGAAATAACCAACACTGCGCAGTAATCTTAGGTTATGCCACAAGAGGGCGACATTGACTAAGAAATGGGTCTCATAAAATTAGTTCACTCATCTTTGGTGCACTGATTAGTGATTTTCTTTTCATATTTAGTTAGCAAATGATTTTCACAACCGTCTGCTGCACTTGTATACAACTATCCAACATACCATTCAAGTAGCCCATATAGAGTTCGTGCAGCGTATCATTATACAAACTGTCAGTTGCTTTAGTTTATTTTACAGTTCAAATTAAGTTATTGTATTCCAGGTTGTTGTTGTTTTGGGGGGGGGCTGCGTTTTGTGCAAACTATTAATAATCGCGCCAGGCCAGTCTGTCGCCCTGTGCTGTAGAATACTTTTTTTTTAACACACATTTACAGCAAGTGATTTCGTTCGCCAGTAGCGCGCACTGGTTTGCAGCTGCCTCTCCTAGTATGAATATTCATTCCAGGCAGTTTTTACGGTGGGAACGTGAGAGTACAACCCTTCCCCCAGCACCCCCTCCCCTGGGCTCCGCGAGCGCGCACGCGTGCAAAACCGTGTGGGAATGGCTGTTGTGTGACCGGGGGTTGGGCCGCTAGGAGCTGCTAGAGTTTGTAATGTCCGCCATGTTGGCCATGGCGTATTGAACCAGGGAGAGCGGAGCCTCGGAAAAAAGAGACCGACAGAGAGCGATCAAAACCCGGGCCTTCCCGGCTCCGTTCGCATCTCCATATACCTACCCTACTACCAATCGAACGGTTGACTTCTGGCGAACATCGCAGATCCATCCATGAGAACTCAAAGCAGTACTGTTGTGAACCTTAGGTTATCGGTTAGATTAATGCTGAATCTTACATTATAAAAAACATGAGTAAATTGTCGTTTCGGGCACGGGCGCTGGACGCTACCAAGCCTCTACCCGTCTTTCGCTGCGAGGACTTGCCAGACCTGCACGAATATGCCTCTATCAATCGGGCAGTACCGCAAATGCCAACTGGGATGGAGAAAGAGGAAGAATCGGTATGTTTTATCGCTGGCAGATTCATATTTGATATGTATTCCACATTTTCACAATATGGGGGGCGTCGCTACCTTGTCTGCGCAACTTTGCACAAAATGGCGGCCATATCGGTTTACCGTGAACACGGTAGATAGCGACGTAATTTGCGTGTTACACCTACATTTATCCGTTAATCTAATCCTAACCGTGTTTTGTTTCGAATTTGGGTTCGTTAGCCGTGTTGTGTCCACTTATTTGAAATGGAATTGTATTGGAAAGCACAAAGGGGTCACGTGATTCGTTTCGAATCCGCCATTTTGTTGACTTTCACTTTGCCAAAGACTGCTGGGGATGGGCTTTGAAGTGGTGTCCTTACCATGAATAAATACCAGGGGGAGACATTGAGTCGACATGTTTTGAATGTGCAACACATTTGGCCAGATCGCTAAAACGGACCACGTTCGTGTCTGGAAGTGTCACTAGTAGCAGTGTTGTCACGATACTCTATACCGAAACGATACCACGGCAAAAAAAGAGGGTATTCGCTGAAGTCAGAATAACCATGGATTTTATTACTTTTTTACACATTGAACAATCTTATAGTATTTTCAATTCCTTTAAAAAAATAAAACTTCATATTACTCTTACAAAAATAGATTTCTGTTTTGAAACTGCAGTACGTGTAGTAACTGGTTTTGGACGCAGTAATTACAGAATAACTACAGTGCAATGCAGATACACAGCAAAATTACTGCAGTAAAAAATGTATATATTGGAAGCAGTATTTGCTGCATTCTGCAGTGTTAATGCACTCCTTTTCTTTGTAAGGGAATATCATAAATGTTTCTTGTGCAAAACCCTATCAGAGACTCGAAGCATACAATTGAAATCTAAACTGTTTTAAAACGTAATATGATACATATTGGTTAATTTGCTCATCTATGACCTTATTGAGTCAACTGCTATACATTATACCTATTATTCATTACAGCTAAATAATTGACTGCATTAAATGAATAGTTTAGTTCCAAAATGACAACACATTGAAGCTCATTTCTGAAACTTCTATATTGCAGTAGTCTACACACCATATGATGGATTTTACACAGCATAATGATTCCCAGGGTGCAATGCTCCGCCCAGGGCTGCTGGCTGGCTAGTGGCTACTGCTAGCAAGACCAGACAAAAGCGAAGTAGTCTAAATATATTGCTGTCATAGCTAACTTGAGTGCATTTCACATTAATTTTGGAATGTAATCATATCAGGATCATGTGAATGTCAGGCTGAATATATGTTCGTGTCATTGTCACTCATGAGCACTTTACATTTAGTTGATAGTAGAATGTTACGATGCAAATTAGAGGTTGACATAGTAACAGGAATCTCTCTGACACGTTGGATTCCGGCAGGATTGGTATAGATCCTTCATTCTCATTGAAAGCAAGTCTAAGAAGCAATAGCTCTGCTCTTTCCCATTACTGTTTTTCTTTTGTAAACCAGCTTCAAACAGCTGAAAATAATGTTTTTGGTTATGGAAAAGGGTACATTGATTCTCTACACTAAACTTTGTTTTGTCACACAAACTGAAATTTTAAGTGAACTATTTTAGCAACCAGGGAAAGGGCGGTTTCTGCTTATTTTTTTAAAATTATAACATTTCCTTCAGTCAGCACACACGCTCACCTCGCACCATGTTGTAGTCATTTACTACTTTACCTTCAATGCACACGGAGATGCACACAATTACACATGTCCAATATCCAGGAGTTCATCCGACTCTTCAGTAAGTACAGGGGCTGCCGTCATTGCCAAAATCTCGTAATGTGGTTATCAACTGTGTACAGGCAACTGTCTCCTGAGCGCCGAGCAGCAAAATGGAGCAGTTGCTATGACTACTCAGAGCAGCTGTATTGCATTAGTGGAAACTGTTCATGGCATTTCTGCCGCTTTTGACCAGCAGAAATGACTTTTTCAGGTTAGGAGAATTAAAGTGGCAGGATTTGGATGAGCTAAAATTGTCCCGTCGTGACTCTTAACATCTAGCTACAATGAGGCTTGCCCAGTGAAACATTTTGATATCCACTTAATGCAATGCTGCAGAATTGGGATGGGACAGGAAAGTTATAGAACTATAGCAGTATGGGAATTTTGTTGACAGAACAGAAATACATTTTTACTCTTGTGTCAAACTAATGCAAATGTCACATGTTGAAATAGTTTGTCGTTTGCAACTTGAACCTTCCTTGCGCTGCAGTGCTTTGTAACACTTTTTGCATAGTTGTTTCGGTGGACTGGTCCTCATCTGCTCTGTAAGCAAAGTATTCCCATAGATCGCCTCTGGAGCCATTTTTGTCAACAAGCTGCAGCCGTGGATGTATGATGTTTTCGTTAGAAGCCATGCTGTCAGCATTTTCTCTCTCTTGCTTCTCAAGTGGCTTGTGCTGTCAGCTGCATGCAGAAGCACAACTCGCGAGCTTACTACTTCCCCCTTGAGAAGATTCAGACATATTACTAGCGACTCGATCCTCTCAATCTGTGTGACTTGAGACACATTTAACAGAAACGAGAAATTCTAGTACCGAACTGTTTTTCATGTTATAGTCTCAAAGGTATCTAAGTTTCGGTATACCGTGCAACACTAACTACTAGTCAATCATTTTGATTGTGAACAGAAAAATAAGCGTGCCTGTCTTTTCTAGTTCAGAAGCATGCGCATAAGCTTTTCTTAGCCATGTGTCTCAGTGACAGGAGTAGGGAGAGATGGGGTCTGTTGTTGGAAGTTTGACCATAGTCTAATACTTCATTCAAGCTGACTACAGCTGACAGAAAACAAGCATTTTAGAATCCAGTGCCAGTGTTCATAAAGCATCTGAGTAGGAGTGCTGCTAGATATTAGATAGGTAGCTATGGAATGAAGTAGCAATCTATGGGTGTAGTGAAGCCCACACTCCTCAATGTAATATAGCAAGATCTGTGTGTTCAGGCCAGGGGTTGGAACAAACATGATCTTCCAGCGCTTCGTTCTGAACAGGACCTTTGTTTTTCGTTTTGCGTTTCCGACCGGTAAAATACATTTCTAAACCCGTGCGAAACCCCACAAAGTACCGTTTTTTTTTTAGTTATTTAAGAAAAACTTGTAATCAAGTTTTTTTTTTTTACATTTAGCACATTGAATGACTTCACTGATCAGTGCTGCTCGAGCAGGTAAGCGAGTTCTTTACATGCGTGATGGACAGACAAGTGCCACCTATGTTGCAAGATGCAACTGAAATTTTGCGGTTGGAGAGCGAGTGAGTGGATTGAGGCTTGAAGCGCCGTGCATCTTATGACATGCATTATCTGACTTAGGTCAACAGAATAATACCTAGGGAGGAACTTTGAATATCCTTTGAGCTCGCTAGCTAACAAGCCTGTGTGCAGACCGGCACCAGAATTAAAAACACGTCTTACCTTTTTGTAGTTAATAAATCTAACGTGAAATGTGAACTATACCTATAGTATCCTTAACTAGCATTGGAAATGTTAATCCATTCTTCACTCTTAATTAAAAAATCTCCATCTTCTGAATCACGCTTGTAACGTAAGTACAGTAGTCTATGCTTCGGAGGGGGAGGCGCAAGTAGCCTGAACACACACCGGCAAATATTTTCAGCTTGCAGGCAGACACTGGAATATATTTGATTGACAGTGAAGGCTTTGCATAGGCGCTTTGTTTAGCGTTTTTTGGGGGGGGCTATAAAAAAAATGCCTTTAGTGTAAAATAACGTTATTAACCGGTTCCCATGCTTTTAAAATAACAGTTCTGTTCCAGGAACAGTGTGGATGACCTTTTGTTCCAGGTTACATTTATTTCTGTACCTTTAAAAAAATGTTTTTGGTTCTGTTCTGTGAACCGGTTCCACCCCCTGGTTCAGGCTGATGCTGTGTGTGCGCACATTTTTACACTGTCAGGGGGTTTGATGCAAAACAACTTTGACCCAGTTTTGGGTTATAATCCAAAACAAACCCAGTGGCCAATTTTGAGCATTGTGTTATGGTCTGAGAGACAGTGGGTTATTGCCTCTTCATGACCTCACCAGGGCATCAGAGGGGGGTGTCTTGTGCTGAGATGCCTCAGTGAACGCAAACAGAGGAAGGGACTGGGGGTGCAGTTAATTTTACTATCAGAAGAATCCCACCAGCCCCTCTGTCCTGTGCTTTCTCTGTTATGTAACTGCCTGGAGTGACAGAGACCGAGGGAAATGGTGATATGCAGCGTGGCTGCTTTACTGTCTGACCCACATTTACACCAGTGGGAACTGGATGGGGAAACCCTGGACTTGTATCCTAAATGGCACCCTATTCCCTTTATGGTGCACTACTTGTGAACAGGGCACACAGTGTTAGTGGTCAATTAGTTCATTATGTAAAGAAAATGGTGCTATTTGGGACACACTCTGGGAGCTGATTGACTTAGGCAAACTGGATGGATTGGTAGCTAGCTTCTCCTGACCAGGAACTGTCTGGTGGTTTTAAATCTGGAACGCAAAGCTTTCTGGCTGGCGGGCTATTGTGAAACCATACCGGAATCAACAGGATGCATATTTTATACCGCTCAATGTTTTATGCAGTGTTTGTGGAATTCTGAAATAATAGGAAAGTGAGGGAAACAAAGAAATTGAAAATACTGTTTGGCTGCATCTATAATGTCCATAATAACTTTTCCCTTTACTGTCCTGTATTGATTGTCATTGTCTTGTGGTGGATTTGTCTTTGTACAGTTTGTCTACTTGGTTAGTGAATGGACTGGGTTAGTAACCAAGCGATCGCTGGTTCGAATCCCGAGCCGGCATTGTGGAAAAATCTGCAGTTCTGCCCTTGTGCAAATCAGTTAAGCCCCGCACTTCTCTGATTCAGGTGGACTGGGTTGAATGCAGAAGACTCATTTCGTTGAGCAACTGTCTAGGTATCCCCTTTGAGCGCTTGGCTATTATGTCCCATGTAGTGAACAATTTCCAACCCCTGACTGCCTCGCACAGTTTGAGTTTTGTAATCCGTCAAGAGGAACATGTCAAGGACTGAGAGCTAGTGTTTCATGATCCTAAACATTATTATACCTAGCTAGGTAACATCACAGTACACACAGCCTTATACATCCCTGCTTAAATGTTGAGATGCTGCATGATTTGAGTTCAGTGCACCTGCTACTTTACTAGAATTTACTATTAGGCTACTATAGTCTGTACAGAGATCTACTTGAATACTGAGCTAGTCCTTGATCAGGCATGTGTGGGCAGTTTTAATTGAATGTAAGAAATTAATTTGGGGCTGTCACTGACTTTAAAAAAAAAATTGTCGACCAGGAGTTGTCTATTCTTTCGACCAATCGTCTGGTCAACATTTTTACACGTGTATTTCTCCATATGGACATGCCCTATATGTTTTAATAAAATCAACAATATGAAGGCTACAGCCAGATTGTCTGATGCTTCAAGCACACTGTGATTCAATAATTAAAACACAAATGACTGAGGGAGCCTAACCAGAAGGGAAAAAAACTTTCCGAACCGCATATTCTGCCATTATGTTGCCAGTAATGGCCTACACCAGGGGTCAGCAACCTTTCCCATTTGCAGTGCCAATTTATCTTACCATTTCAACCGATCTGCATGCCAGTCTTCGTATCTCAATCATTGGCATGTGGTTAATCAAAATTGTATCTAAATCTAAAGGAAAATATACATCTAAAATTAACTTCCATTGCCAACGATGTAAAAACAGCCTACATAAATTCAACAAATAAAAACATTGCAGCCTGCAGGTAGAACATACACTGTGTGGCCTGTCTGCAAGGAACTTGAAACATTTTATCAACTGTGTCAACCCCAAAAGTTAACAATCTTGCAACATAACATATAAAATGTTATGAACCCTCAGTTTCCAATGCCAGTGAGCTCCATACAGACAGCTTTGTTTGTGCAAGGATAAGTAATCAGGTAGGCCTATTTTTAAGACGTATCCACCATATCCGAGCATAATTTCTCCCCTTACACGCAGAGTGGTTATCGAAAGGGGCGAGAGCTGGAAAGATCTTTCAAATAGCCTATATTGAAGAACTATTGTCATTCTGTATTTCACCTTTATTTAACCGGGTAGGCAAGTTGAGAACAACTTATTTACAATTGCGACCTGGCCAGTTACACATGGAGTAAAACAAACATACAGTAGAAAAATAAGTCTATATACAACGTGAGCAAATGAGGTGATAAAAAAGGCCATGGTGGTGAAGTAAATGTAATACAGCAAGTAAAACACTGGAATGGTAGATTTGCAGTGGAGGAATGTGCCGCTGCAGAGAGAAGTTATGGGGTACAAAGGAGCAAAATAAATAAAATAAATGGGGGAGAGGTAGTTGTTTGGACCAAGTTATAGATGGGCTATGTACAGGAGCTGTAATCTGTGAGCTGCTGTGACAGCTGGTGCTTAAAGCTAGTGAGGGAGATAATTGTTTCCAGTTTCAGAGATTTTTGTAGTTTGTTCCAGTTATTGGCAGCAGAGAACTGGAAGGAGAGGCGGCCAAAGGGAGAATTGGTTTTGGGGGTGACCAGAGAGATATAGCTGCTGGAGCGCATGCTACAGGTCGGTGCTGCTATGGTGACCAGCGAGCTGAGATGAGGGGACCTTACCTGGCAGGGTCTTGTAGATGACCTGGAGCCAGTGGGCTTGGAGGCGAGTATGAAGCGAGGGCCAGTCAACGAGAGCTTACAGGTCGCAATGGTGGGTAGTATATGGGGCTTTGGTGACAAAACAGATGGCACTGTGATAGACTACATCCAATTTATTCAGTAGGGTATTGGAGACTATTTTGTAAATGACATCGCCGAAGTCGAGGTAGAATCGGTAGAATGATCAGTTTTACGAGGGTATGTTTGGCAGCATGAGTGAAGGATGCTTTGATGCGAAATAGGAAGCCAATTCTAGATTTAACTTTGGATTGGAGATGTTTTATGTGAGTCTGGAAGGAGAGTTTACAGTCTAACCAGACACCTAGGTATTTTTACTTGTCCACATATTCTAAGTCAGAACCGTCCACAGTAGTGATGTTGGATGGGCGGGCAGGTGCAGGCAGTTTCCGCCTAAAGACACCCTAATCTAACTGCCTGTATCTCAGGCCCAGAGGCAAGGATATGCATATTATTGGTATCATTTGAAAGGAAACACTGAATTTTGTGGAAATGTGAATTGAATGTAGAAGAATATAACACAATAGTAGGTCTGGTAGAAGAAAACACAAAGAAATAAACATGCGTTTTCTGTTTTTTTTATTGTTGCTGCATCTTTCAAATGACCAAGAACAGCCAAACCTACAGATAGGATGCTGTGGATGAAGAACATAAGATGGCAACAATAGTTGAGCAAAGTTTGACAGAACTTCAAAAATTAGCGAGCTACATGACATGAAGGCACCCAGGTGTCCCACACAGATGTACCCAAGTGGCCGAATTGGTGCAGTGATACATTTTGAAGGAAAAAACTATATACAAAATACATAAATGCCCCCCCCCCAAAAAAAAGATTAAAACAAACCATTAACAAGGGTAACTATTTACATATTTTCTATTTACAATATTGTGAAGACCCTCAGTCTTCTACACAATATTGTGCTGCTGGTGCCATGGTCCATAGCAGTCTCTTTCTGCTGTAAAGCAAAGGCTTGCTGAACAGGTGGTGCAGGTGATGGGGTATTTCCTGTGACAACTGGCACAACGACGTCTCCCTACTGTGCCCTTTGTGCCCTGAGGCACATTCATGCCTGCTGAGATTAATCTGTGCATGTGAACACCACTGGTTGGAGCAGAAGGGACAGAGGTAGAGGGGACAGAGGTAGAGGGGACAGAAGGTGCTACAGTGGACTTGCTGTAGCTAGCAAGCTCCTGGATGAGCAGCTCCTGCATGGCATCCTCGCCATGCAGAAACATGTCCTCCGCCTGGGTGTCAACTAGCTTCGCTGAAAGATTAATCTTCCCGAAGCAACTTGGTTTCGCTGTATCTATTTCCTTTATAATTTGGGTTAAATCTGTATACCTAGACTTTGTTTTAGCTTTTCCTGATTTATTTGCCACATTTTATATATATAAACTTGTTTTAAATGCTATTGAATATGTACTGCTATGCGTAACACCCGTGGCTCCGTCAAGTAGGATTTGCAATTGTGAATGAACCTCTTTTTTTACCCCAGAGTTTACGACACAGGCTGGTCTTCAAACGTATAACCATTACATATTGCCGTTTACCTCAGCTCATTGGCTATCTTCAAAGCTAGATTTCAAGATGATCATTGGGCCAAAATACAGTCAACCGAAGTTCAAAGTTGAATAAGACGGAAATCAGGACGCAAGTGGTTTACAAATGTTTTGTTAGGCTATAAAAATGGATTTTTATCAAACAAAACGAACATTCACTGTGTAGTTAGGACACTTGGCTTTGCCACCAGAGGAAGATCTTCAATGGTAAGCTTGGTTGGAAAATGCTAGTAATACTTGTGTGTGTGGGGCACCGTCCTCAGAAAATAGCATGTTTGCTTTCGTAGTAACGGCTTTTTGAAATCTGACACAGCGGCTGGATTAATAAGACGTTCATCTTTTAAATGATGTAAGATGCATGTATTTACAAGAATGTTTACTATAACAAATGATGTATTTAGAATGTTAGCTCTCGGCAGTTTCACCGGATGTTGGCCTGGTGGGACGTTAGCGTCTCACCTACCCTAGAGGGGTTAAGAGCAATTGGAGGCCACGGAAGGAGAGTTGTATGGCATTGAAGCTTGTCTGGAGGGTTTTTAGTGTCCAAAGAAGGGCCAGAAGTATACTGAATGGTGTCCTCTGCGTAGAAGTGGATCAGAAACTCACCAGCAGGAAGAGCGACATAATTGATGTATACAGAGAAGAGTCAGTCAAAGAATTGAAGCTTGAGGCACCCCCATAGAGACTGCCAGAGGTCCAGACAGCAGACCCTCCGATTTAACACACTGAACTCTATCAGAGACGTAGTTGGTGAACCAGGCGAGGCAATCATTTGAGAAACCAAGGCTATCGAGTCTGCCGATGAGGATGTGGTGATTGACAGTCGAAAGCCTTGGCCAGATCAATGAATACGGCTGCACAGTATTTTTTCTTATCGATTGCAGTTAAGATATCGTTTAGGACCTTGAGCGTGGCTGAGGTGCACCCATGACCAGCTCTGAAACCAGATTGCATAGCGGAGGAGGTATGGTGGGATTCTAAATGGTCGGTAATCTGTTTGTTGACTTGGCTTTCGAAGACCTTAGAAAGGCAGGGTAGGATAGATATGGGTTACATTGGCGTGTTACGTTCAGTAGTTCCAAAACATGCAGTGATATTGCAGAGAGCCACATGAATTCACAGAAATACTCATTTTAAATGTCGATGAAAATACTATTTTTTGACATGGAAATATAGATACACTTCTCCTTAAATGCAACCGCTGTGTCAGATTTGATTTTTTTTTTTTTACGGAAAAAGCATAATCTGAGAACGGCATTCAGAGCCCAAACCAGCCAGAGAAATATCCGCCATGTTCGGTAGTCAACCGTATTCATAAATAGCATTATAAATATTCACTTACCTTTGATCTTCATCAGAATGCACTCCCAGCAATCGCAGTTCCACAATAAAAGCTTGTTTTGTTCGATAATGTCCATTTATGTCTAATTGCTTCTTTTGTTAGGGCGTTTGGTAAACAAATCCAAATGCGTGACCTGGTCCATTCGGACGAAACGTTCAAAAAGTTATATTACAGGTCGAAGAAACTTGTCAAACTAAGTATGAAATCAATCTTTAGGATGTTTTTATCATAAAAGTTCAATGTTCCAACCGGAGAATTGTCTTTTGAAAAGCAATGGAACGACAGCTACCGCTCGTGACTGAGAACGAGGCTGTAGGCAGACCACTGACTCAAAGAACTCCCATCCGGTCCCACATCACATGAGAAGCCCGAAACAACGTCCTAAAGACGGTTGACTTCTAGTGGAAGCCTTAGGAAGTGCAACATAACCAATATCCCACTGTGTATTCAATAGGGGTGAGTTCAAAAACTACAAACCTCAGATTTACCACTTTTCTCAAGTTTTTGCCTGCCATATGAGTTCTGTTATACTCACAGACATCATTCAAACAGTTTTAGAAACTTCCGTGTTTTCTATCCAATACTAAAACTAATATGTATATATTAGCATCTGGGACTGAGTAGGAGGCTGTTCACTCTGGGCACGCTATTCATCCAGAAGTGAAAATGCTGCCCCCTATCCCAAATAAGTTAATGATCCCGTTTAAACGTTCACGCCCCTAATGGCCACAGTGCTTAAAATAAAATAGACTACGGAGATGGTATATTAAATAGAAAATGTTAAAGCAGGAATGCATCTAGTCATTTTGATGTGAAACACAAACCAGTGATGGTCATGCATTCTGGGCTGCTATAGGTTGCTATAGTTTACTGTCAAAATAGGGCTCCAGAATTTGTACAATTTTTTTTTTTTGCTGAATGGGTAACCTTTTGCCTACAAGTTTTTGTGCACAAGCTTATAGGCTAATTCATTTGGGCCTAACTTAGGGTGTGGAAACTATAAAAACAGAGGTTGCTAACTGTAAATATTGCTGATAGGTAGCCCTGTAATTTATGAATCTAACAGCAAAGTTAATGTCCTAAACCTTCCAGTCATAGGCTAAGTAAAGGGCACAGGTGGAGGGAAAGAGTGTCAGCCACAGCAGCCGGTCTTGGTAAAATGGGCAAGTTTGTCACTTTCATAGCAGGAATCAATGCACTTTACTTAAGGTGTACCTTTTTTAGCCTCACAAAAAGTAGGACGTTTTAGGTGTGGTGACCAGCTAGAATTTGCAACTTGCAATGATCCGACCAATAAATGTTTTTACTCCCACAGCCAAGTCAAATGGTCGCAAAATACGACTCAATGGGCAGCCTGGAGCCCTGCTACACAGTGAGACTGCTTCATGTTTGACTCCTTTCACATAAGGGTGCAAACTCCTGTTTTTAACGGTGTCAGTCAGTGTGCTATGTGGTTTACATTTCACCGAAGCGATGTTGCTTTGTTAATGTAGCTGGCCTCCAGACTAACCTTGTTTAATGTTTTCCTTGTATGTCATTGCACCTCACCAAAAGCACGGTTGTTGATGATGTAGGCCTAATGACTGACTCTATGACCTCTCCTTTGTTATATTCCTTCCTCACAGGAGCACCATCTCCAGCGGGCCATATCTGCACAGCAGGTGTACGGGGAGAAACGGGACAACATGGTCATCCCCGTCCCCGAAGCAGGGAGCAACATCGCCTACTATGAGTCCCTCTACCCCGGGGACTTCAAGATGCCAAAGCAGCTCATTCACATACAGCGTGAGGACTATTACTATTCATGTATCCTGTCTGTATTTCTCCTGTGCGTCTGTCTTTCTCCTGTGTGTCTCTGCCGCGCCTATCTGTCTGCAGTCAGTCGGCAGATGTTTGTTTTTCTTGTCTTGAGTGTGTCTGCTGGTTTTCCTGTGTGTGCGCATACTGCAGTTTGTTTTTGTGTTCATGCTGCTGCGTGTTCATGCTGCTGCGTGTTCATGCTGCTGCGTGTTCATGCTGCTGCGTGTTCATGCTGCTGCGTGTGTGTGTGCTCTGTCTGAGGTATGTTTAAGTGATTGTGTCAGCCCCTGGGGTGTCTCTAATAGCAGCAGTGTGATCTCAGACATGTCCTGCTGTCTGAAAGCATTTGAGCTCACTCACCCACACACACAATCACACAGGCTGCGGCGGGGGGAGAGTGGGGCACTCTGTCTGTCGGTCTGGATACTCAGTAAGCCCAGGGGACCCCCTCTCAGCCCCAGTTTACAAACACTCCTGTCTGCACAGGACTTTCATGTAGAACCAGATATATAAAGGGATGGCAGGCTTTTTGCAAGCTTAGCGTATTTCTGGAGTTGGCAGTATTATCCTGCTGATTGTGGGCAAAAAATAGAGACGTGTTTTTTCAGAATTCCCATTTATAATCTTTCTTTAACACCTATTCACTATAAAGTACACTACTTTTGACCAGGGCCCTTAGTGCACTACCTTTGACCAGAGAGCTATGTAGGGTGCCATTTGGCAAGCACTCTAAAAGTACTGCAAAGTGTTGTTGGCGTTATTTCTTACTTCAACCCGGTTCTCTATCACAGCTTTCAGTTTGGATACAGAGCAGCCGGACTACGACCTGGATTCAGAGGACGAGGCATTTGTGAATAAGCTGAAGAAGAAGATGGAGATCACCTCTCTGCAATTTGAGGAGATGATTGACCGGCTGGAGAAAGGCAGTGGCACACAGGTACTTTAACCACACCACAATGGTCAAGGCATTTCTTAGTCCAGTGTTAGGACATAGGCCAGTGTTTCTCAAACCTCTCCTTGTGTACCCCAAGCCGTTCTGCCTATTTGGTCAAATAAGTGGAATGGCTAGGGGTCATTAAGGAGAAGTTTGGGAAGTACGTTTGTCGGCTGTAGGTGTTCATGATTAGTCTAGGTGGTTTATTGAGTACTAGAAAGAACAGTGTGACTAAATGTGTGTTGCCTCCTCTCCTCAGCTGGTGAGCCTGCAGGAGGCCAAGCTGCTGCTGAAGGAGGATGACGAGCTGATCAAGGAGGTGTTTGACTACTGGACGAGGAAGCGAAAAAACTGTAAGAGTAGCTCACTCATCCCCACTGTGAAGCAGGAGAAGAGAGACGGATCCAGCACCTCAGACCCCTACGTGGCCTTCCGCAGGAGGACTGAGAAGATGCAGACCAGAAAGGTGAGGCTTGGAGGCCAGTTCCCACAACAGGGTCTTTAAAGACCATGCCATGACCCAGACACAATTCTGGACTTCGCTGTAACCTAGAGCTAGTTTCCTAGGGCCTGCATTGGGCATACATTTTAGTTCAAGAAATCTGGGTCCAGGAAACTGGCCTACAAAGTAAAGTAAGGAGAGAATCTTGTTTACTTACATGTGCCTCCATAAATCGATCTTTAGAACCGTAAGAACGACGAGGCTGGGTATGAGAAGATGCTGAAGCTGCGGAGGGACCTGAGCCGAGCCGTCACCATCCTGGAGATGATCAAGAGGAGGGAGAAGAGCAAGCGGGAGCTGCTACACCTCACCCTGGAGATCGTAGAGAAGAGGTGAGAAAGGCCTTCAAAGCTTGTTTTTTTCCTCTGGTTTCTCACTGGGTTTTGGACCTTAAACAACTTTATTTGTCTCAGTTACTAACAAGGCTTTAGAATGCTATTTGCTGTGGGTATAAATGATTGGTCCCCAAAATCAAAGAAACAGTTGCTTTCTCCTTGTTTGCAGGTTAATGACTGTCTGCAGCTGTTAGTTTTCAGGCTGATTACACACCTGCCATTTTGGTTCTGTGAATTGGGTAGTAGCCTGTGGATATAAACCTGCTGTTTGTTAACCCAAGGAGCCTCCTTTGGGAGTCAAGGCAGGCTGGGTATGCATCCCAAATTGCACCCTATTCCCAATATAGTACACTATGGGCCCCGGTCAAAAGTTGTACACTATAATAGGCCAGTGATCATCAACTAAATTCAGCTGCGGATCGATTTTCTTTTGAGTGGGTGGTCAGGGGGTCGGAACATAATTACAAATAATTGGTGGACTGAAAATTGACCGCAAGAAGTTAAAACGGATATAATATTTGACTAAAACGTAATTATTTCAAACCTTGCTTACATTTGTAAATAATCACATCTATTTTATGTGTGGGAATACTTAAGAACAAATTTCCAAAATTCAAATAACTTTTTTGTCATGTCTTTTGCTCAGCAAACTTGGGATGCCAAATAAAATCACCTGCGGGCTCCAGTTGGGGAACCCTGATGTAGGAAAGAGTGCCATTTGGGACAAAACCTGTATGATGGGTATTAGCAGAGTAGACCAAGGCCATGTATTTATTTTTATGGAGTCAGGCTTTGCTGCTCATGTTAATTGGGGGCATCATTCAGTGCTCTTTTTTGCATGCATTATCAATTAGAATTCACCTTATTTGTGCAGTAAGGTCAAAGCAATGAGCTCATTCACTTTTACTCAATACACTGGCCATAAAAAAATGGTTTTGTCAATACATAATAGAATAAGCTGGGCTTATTGTTGGTTAGTTGCATTTATCTCTTCATTTGTTTTTTGGGGGGGTTGCTGTTCCCTTGTGGGGCACATTGTGTCCCAAATAGCACCCTATTCCCTGCAAAGTGCACTACTTTTGACCAGGGCCCTATGGACCTGATCAAAAGTAGTGCACAATGCAGGTTGCCATTTGGGAATCGCATTTCCAAACATGACATATCAGAATGGGATTAGATTCCATCTGAAAGTAGATGTCACTGCAAGTTTAGATTTTCCTTCTTACCTTGAGTGCTTTTGATTTGTAGTGACATTTCAATTTCCGCCTGTTATCAGCCTGCCCTGCGCTAGAGTCTGCATCCTGATGGTTTTATTTTTACTCACACAGTTGGATTGGCGTATTGTTCTATGATGGAAGATGTTTTGCCCTTGTATAGCAGAGACCCAGGTGGCAAACTTCCTTCACTACTTTTCGCAGTATTTTCTCTGATTTCAGAAATGGTATCGCCTGCTCACATCCAGTAACTTGCCTGTGCAAAGTACAAAAAGTACTTATGAAAGACTCATGGTTAGGCAGCACACTGCTGAATGCTCCTGCAGTTTAATTGTGCAATGTTTTGACCTAAAAAGGTATTTCTCCAATAACCCTCACCCCCTCTTCCTCTGTGTCCTCCCTAGGAACGGCATGCCTGACTACGGAAGTGAAGTTATGGCAGAGGCCCTGGCCCAGAGGGCCCTGGTAAAGCCCGTCTACACGATACCCATCATTCCCCTCTCCAACAGCAACCAGTACCGCCACCAAGACCACATGGACATGAAGGAGTACAAAACTAAAGTAAGAAACACATATCAAATCACATTTTATTTGTCACATACGCTGAATACAACAGTTGTAGACCTTAACGTGAAATGCTTACTTACTACAAGCCCTTAACCAACAATACAGCTCAAGAAATGGAGTTAATAAAATATTTACTAAATAAACAAAAATCTAATCAATCTAAAAGTAACACAATACATTTACATAACAAGGTTATATACAGGGGGTACCGGTACCGAGTCAATGTGCGGTGGTACAGGTTAGTTAAGATAATTAGCTGTTTTATTGATAAGGAGATGGGACACTATTATGGTAGCTTCAAGAACGTCTTTACTAAGATAACACCGGATATGTTACGCAGCATTATGGGTACTGTAGTAAATCATGCTACAGCTTTCGTGACTTATTTAGCTAGCACTACTATGGGTGCCATTGGGGGGACAGATCCTTGTCATTATGACTATTGAGCAGTCAATCAACGCTGGGCGATGAGTGACTCTCCTATTGTTTATCCCCACCCTCATCTATTGATGTAACTGTGTCCCTCCACACCCCACTTTGCTTTCATTCCTTCCATTGATTTAACTGATGCCCCCCCCGTACTGTAGCCTTACTCCCCTACCTCTTCCCTGCTTGTGTTTCTAGTTCAGACAATGCAGTAATATCCAACAACCTAACAATTTCACAACAATTACCTTATACACACACGTGTAAAGGAATTAATAAGAATATGTACATAAAAAAATATATGAATTAGTGATGGTATAGTATGGCAAAGGCAAGACTAACCTCTACTAGTGGTATGGAGGAGTGTGTTCAGTCAGGGGGGGGCTGAGGTGCGGGGTCTGCTCTTTGGGAAGGCAGGGAGGGGTGGAGTGTGTTGTGGTCAGTGGGTTGGGGTGGGGGGGGGGGACACGATCTGTCTGGGCAGAAGCATCTGGTGCATGCCTCCGTGCCTTGCCTCATCTGGATACCAATGACTCACTGTTCTGTTTCTGAATGGCACCACCTCCATATGAAATGCTACAGAGCTCGGAATACCTTTTTGTAGCACAGCCTCTCTATCCTTCATAGGACTTGCTATATATGTTTGTTCATTTATTGAATAGGACAGAGGTAGAGAGGAAATATGGAGGATGGCGTGTGTTGAAATAGCAGTGGGACGGATTCAAACCCTGCTGCAGCGGTATATGTGACCTGGAGGCAGCGGCTTCGACCGCGAGACCAAACTAGGCACGCTCTGAATCCCTTTGATAATGTAGACCCCTGTGTAACAGTTTTCCTTTTCTGCTCCTCCTTCCAGCCGGAGAAGACTGAGGTGGTCAGAACGAAGAGGAAGTACGAGAAGAAGCCTAAGATCCCCCCTCTCTCTGCACCCCAACACTCTGGCCCCTCTGTGTTCAACCCCAAGGACCTCAACCAGTATGACTTCCCCAGCTCTGACGATGAACCCTTCTCACAGGTAAACTCATAAATAACTCCGGTGGTGGTGAAGTTTGCGTCGTAAATGGTACCCTATTTCCTATTTAGTGCACCACTTCATGGGCCCTGGTCAGAAGTAGGGCAACTGTATAGGTAATAGGGTGCCATTTGGGGTGCAGATAATGATGGTGGTGATGTTTATCGGTCTATTTGTTGTAGCAGCGGCAGTAGCAGTTGGATATCTGATTGCAATCATGGCTGTTGTCTTGAGTAGCCAGCCCCATTTGTTATTGTCTCTGGCTCTTGTCGTAACTCCCCCCCCCCCCGGTGTTTGTTTAGATCCATTCAGGTTCCTCGGAGGCAGAGGAGGAGAATGACCCAGATGGCTGCTTTGCGTTCCGGAGGAAGGCCGGCTGTCAGTACTACGCTGTGAGTAGAGTAGCTCCTGTGACTCCGCTGCTCTATTTATAGCCCATACGCTGCTCTTTCGGCCAGCCACACACACAGCCAGGGCTGCCGCTTTTTTCTCTTCCACGCTCTGCTGACCACATCAACGCCTTACTGACGGAGCCTTCCCGCTTTGTCTCTTCTCTCTCCTCCCTCCCCTCTCTTCACCCTTTTTCTATTTTCTTCTCTCTATTGCTCTCTCTCCCCCCCCCCATTCTATCTTGCCATCTCCCTCGCGCTCTCTCTGTCCCTCTCTCCCTCCCTCAGTCTCGTCTGGACCAGAGTGGTAACTGGCCGTGGGTCAGCCCCTCTGGGGGCGGTTTGGGTGAACCTCACTTCCGCTACTGCCTCACGTCCCTGACGGTGCCCCGGCGCTGCGTAGGGTTGGCAAGGCGACGTACGGGCAGAGGGGGCAGGTGAGTTCAGACGCCCTTACTGCTGCCTAGGGTTGTGTCCCAAATGGCACCCTATTCCCTATGTAGCCTACTACTTTTGGGCTCTGGTCAATAGGAAATAGGGTGCCGTTTGGGACACATCCCAAATCTCGCCTTGAGGCTCTACTAGCCTGTTGTAGTAGCTGTTCATTAAACAGGGGATCCTATTTCTGTGCTGGATGTCATTGAGGAGATTAAGTTGGCAAGTGGTGACAGTTTCTGACACTCACTGCAACACACACACACCGATTGGAAACAACTATCAGGTCTTTGAGGAAGGCTAGAACTATACTACTCTCATAGTGTGACATGCAATTACAGCTGCAACATCTTATCATGCTTATACCAACTGCCCGGGGCTCTGAATTCAAGGTCTTCATGGGCCTAAAAAGTTGGGCTGTTCTGAAATGGACCTGGGGCTTTCCCATCCGGACCCAATATGCATAAAAAATGTTTTAATCCGAACACACCCTGTCCGATCTGAGGGAAACAGCAGAAAATGTATATATATTTTTAAGCTACTTAATAAACCGAGCTGATAAAGCGCGAGGTAGAGAGAGGTACTGCTCTAGCAGGGACAGTGCTGTGTGTTTACTCTGTGTGACTGTGTGAGCGAGTGACATGGGGAGGAAGGAGGGAGAGATGAGCAACCAACCAAGCAGACTTGCTCTACACTAGATTGTTTATTGAAAACATAGATACATTTGCACAATTAGCACTTCTTGTCTCTCAAATGCATTGTTACAGTTGTTGGTTAGCTACCTAGTACATTTGAGCCATATTAGCATAGACATGGCATCAGTCAAAACAAGGTATCATTAACAAAATACAACAAGCTGAAATGATTCCCCACATGGAAGCTTCTTGTCATTGTTGCTCGCTATTTGACCATTACGAATAATAAAGCACACCTTCCGGCCACATAGATGCGTGCGCATGATTTTCGTAACATTGTCAGTCAACCTGTCTATTGCCGCTTTGATGATTTATGATTGGCAAACAAGCTACATGTGCCACTTGTGAAAAGCAGGAGCATAAATGATACAATTTATTTCTCTCTACTGCAGCAGTCTCGTTCGGATCTGGATCTGTACAGGCCTTTCTGGACAACTCAGTTAAAATTACACATACCCGTGACAATCATATCAGATCTGACCAAGACCTGTTACTAGGGCTGTTGCGGTGACCGTATTACCGCCACACCGGTGGTTATGAGTCAGGAAGGCAGTCGAATTCCACGAGACCGTTTAGTCACAGTAGTTAGGCTTCTCCAAGCTCTGATGCTGCTGCTGATCGTTAGTAGGCTACCAAACTTGCTAACTGCCTGCTACTCAGCACTCTATTGTCCCTCTAATCACTCGGACATAAATGAAAATGTCAATGAAAATGGAATCAAACACTTCATGAAAGCTCATGTTGCTCAACATTTCTATAGGCTATGCATGAGAAAACACTACTAAAAAGAGGATCCCATCAGCTTTCTATAGACTAGTCCTACGCCTACTATATTTATTTCCCAATTTTCCTAATATTAAGCACATTGTTTATCTTTACAACAGGAGTATGGCAATGAAAGCGTTCTCCATTCGTTATTTAAGTGCATAGATGACATGTTTTTTTTCCCCACTGCCCCTGTTTCGAGGCAATCGAAATCAAAACAAATTTCACACACATACTAAATAATATATGTAAAGACCAGATTATATCAAGAATAGTCTGATGGGTGACAATATTAGCCTAGCACATGTGAATTATATATTATCACTTGTGAATGATACCCAGAAACTGCCTTTTCCCGCCACTTTTTGAAATCAGTCGCACACCGCATGTAGCCTAGGCCTATATTTTTGAATAAGTTTTGTATCACAACTAAAATGATCAAATAACTTCTTACAGTTAAGAACATTTTAAAAACAAAACATGCCTACCACTTTGAAGATGCAAGGTATTTTTTTATTGTGAAACAAGCAAGAAATAAGACTCAAAACAGAACTTTGGCATGCACAACTATCCCCCCCCCCCCCATCAATACTTTGAAGAGTCATCTTTTGCAGCAATTACAGCTGCAAGTCTCTTGGGGTATGTCTCTATAAGCTTGGCACATCTAGCCACTGGAACTTTTGCCCATTCTTTGAGCCAAAACTGCTCCAGCTCCACTGGTGTACAGCAATCTTTACGTCATACCACAGATTCTCAATTGGATTGAGGTCTGGGCTTTGACTAGGCCGTTCCAATACATTTAAATGTTTCCCCTTAAACCACTCGAGTGTTGCTTTAGCAGTATGCTTAGGATCATTTTCCTGCTGGAGGGTGAACCTCCGTCCCAGCCTCAAATCACTGGAAGACTGAAACAGGTTTCCCTCAAGAAATTCCCTGTATTTAGCGCCATCCATCAAAAACAAAAATATATGTATTTTATTCAGCTTTGTTCAATTGTTTTCTTAATACTATAAAATAATATTAAATATTGCCACGTAATTCTAAGCAAATCTTGTCTGCTAAATGAACTAGTCTAGCCCACAGCCATTTGACGTATCCACATTAGGACCTAACTTAGAATACTCTGGGTCCTTATGTTCTTCTGAAATAGACCACATTTTCTTCATATCATGCTGCTTTAGACCTGTCTAAAATACATAATGGATTTATTGTGACGGTGAAGGCTGTATTACATGTATTTATTATACTTATTTTTAATGTAGATGTTCCAACAGCCTACAAACCACTGATGCAGACCATGTGTGGAAACCAGGCGATGCTAAATTTGTTAATTACTGGTCAATTACCTTGGGACCGACAGTTATTTGCTTGACAAATCACCGTCTGACTGAATTTCATGACCGACACAGCCCTACCTGTGACATCATTTAGAATTGTGGGTCCCGGATTGGGTCTCGGGTATTCAGGTAAAGGTAGATGAAGACCTCTGCTCTAAATATATCCACAACCTATTATCTCATGTTGTGTAAACAGGAGTCTGTGGATGTGTCCCAAATGGAACCCTGTTTTCTCTCTATACTTTTGATCAAGGCATGTGTTCCCTATATAATGCTCTACTTTTGACCGGGGATGCTATATTTTTGACCAGAGCCTTATGGGCCCTGGTCAAAAGCAGTGCACTATATAGGGAATAGGGTGCCATATGGGACTCAGTTGAGTGTTATCGTTGCTGTGATTGTAACGAGTCTCTCTGATTCTGTTTCAGAGTTTTGCTGGACAGAGCGCACACAGATCTGGACAATATTTTCCACAGCCTGGACTCGGACCCAGAGACCGAACCACTTCAAGCCTCATCTCCTCCCACAAGCTCTCCTCTCCGCAGCGCAGCGCCTGCCAGTACCTCAGACACCAATACCTCGGACCGAACCAATGCTCCCAACAACCACCACCCATCTTCTTCCTCTCCGTCATCTGTGGACCTCAGTGAGATTCTGTTGAACATTAAGTCGGGCCGCTGGAGGCACTTTAGGCCGCGGACGCTATCCCATCACCCCCTGGGTGGTGACATCTCACGCTACAGAGGATTTAGAGGATTTACGCGGAGTACGTCCTTGGGACAGAGCAGGCTCTTGGGGAGTGGAGCTAACGCCCTACCCCGCACTAGCCCAGGCGCTACACCCATTACTGGTGAGTTGTGCTCCTCCTGCTTTGTGGTTTACGCTAGAATTCAGGTATTGTGGGCAACCTGCCAAGTCCTGCTTGAGAGTACTAAAGGGTGTTTGTTTCTGTCACTTACCACTTCGCTTTACGGGCGCTATACAATGCAGATATAGGCATAGTATGTGCTGTTTCTGAGTACTGGTTTGTTAAGAGTTTGCTGTGCCTCAGAGTCCTGAATGTAATGTACCCCAGCCCAGTGGCGGAGGAATATCTGTGTTCCACATAGCACCTTATTCCCTATATAATGCACTACTTAAGTTTTGACCTGGGCCATATCCTCAAAGAATCTACGAGTAGGAGTGCTGTCCCTAGGATAAGTTTTGACTTTTAAATAATAGTTCAAAGGGGGGACCTGATCCTAGATCAGCACTTCTACTCTGAGATGCTTTGTGGAAATGGGGCCCATAGGGCTCTCGTAAAAAAATATATTAAAAAAACCTGTGCACTATAAAGGGAATAGGGCATCATTTGGGATGTAGTATTCCACTCCCTTGCTTTAGGGCACTATGTTGATGCTCTTGAGGACAAGTATTCTCTTTTAGAAATCTGATAAATATATAAGTGTTTGGCAGGGAGAGGAGAGGAGGCGTTTGTTTTGACCTAGTCACAGGAGCATTATTTCTTGAAAAGACCGTTTTTTGTTTTTCTGGCAGAGCTATAAAGGTTTAGTGTGAATCAGAATGAGAGAATTGAGCAGGCTTTGTGTGTGTGTGTGTGTGTGTGTGTGTGTGTGTGTGTGTGTGTGTGTGTGTGTGTGTGTGTGTGTGTGTGGGGAGGGGTGTAATTGGAAAATGTCTCCATGCATGAAATTGTGAGCTACCATTGTTTAGTGTATGTGTCTGCATGTGCCTGCAAGAGGGAGGGTGCGAAGGAGAGATAAATGTGCATTTTTAAAGGCTCACTGTTCAGCTATTCTGTATCTGATCCTGATTAGGTATTTAATGGTGTATTTTTTTCCTTCAGAAAGCGACGCCTTTTCTGGCTGTAAACTAAATGAACATTCTGCATTCATACACTGCTTCCTTATAAGAGTACATTAATTCCTGTTCTCCCGGCTCGGGGAGTTGATTAGAAATGGTGTCGTATAATTAGATTCAGAAGAGGGCCAATGGCTGTAGAGATGAGTCTGCTGCATGCTAAACACTCAGGCTTACTGCTCTGGTCATATAGGTATCTCAAGCTAGAGTCTTGGCTTGTTCGAGTTTAGTCTTGATAGGCCTATCCTTCATGCTATGGTGTCTGAAGACTGCAATATGGAGAGTAATGGTGTCATTTTGTAGGCAATAGCGAAGGCTAACTCCGCCATGGCATCGTTGGCCAAAGACTATGGGGGGGAAAGTACTGCGGTTTTTGGATCAACACTGAAAATAAGGTCCGTGTTAAACACAGGCTTAGGAGATCTTACATGCTGACTACACCGGCTCATGTTGATTTTTGTCTATCCCTCAAGACGCGATCATGACACACAGGTTAAAATACCAAACTCAACTGTGAATCAATTATATAGATTTTGTGGCAGGTTAAAACACAGGGCACATTCATGGACATTTAGCTAGCTAGCTGTTGTCCTGGGAGATGAACGTTGGGGTTGTTATTTTACATGACATGCATATTGTCATTTTAGATGGGTCTTTGTAGAATTTTGACCCAGCGTCCTACAAAATTGTGTTTCTTTTCTCTGACCATTAATCCACAGATAAAAATGTTAACTTAGTTTGTTTTTAGGTATCTTTTATTATTCTCTCGTTTGTCTTTCACGCATCCTGATATCCAATAAGGAAGGAACTTGTGGAGCATTTCAAATAGATCAAAGTTCTATTTTAGCTCTTGTTCACATGTGTGAGCGGTGTAGGTGAAATTATTGAATAACATGTAATATGTAAATCTATTTTGCAACGCTCGCGCACGCCACATCCAATGACATTTGCATGTTATATGTTTTGTTCTATGAAATCATCAACAGATAACATCACATTTTGTGCATTTTTAAGCATTTATTTATTTTGAACAATCATTTAAAGTCTTCATAATTCACGACGGTCTTGTTAACTGACTGATATTGGCAACTACACTGATCAAAAATATAAACGCAGCATGTAAAATGTTGGTACCATGTTTCATGAGCTGAAATAAAATAATCCATCCACCTGAGGTGTGGCATATCAAGAAGCTGATTAAACAGCATCATCATTTTACAGGTTCACTTTGTGCTGTTGACAATAAAAGGCCACTCTAAAATGTGCAGTTTTGTGATACAACACAATGCCACAGATGTCAACGGTTTTGAAGAAGCGTGCAATTGGCATGCTGACTGCAAGAATGTCCACCAGACCGTTTGCCAGAAAATGTCATGTTCGTTTCTCTTCCATGTGCGGCTTCCAACATCGCTTTAGATAATTTGGCATTAGGTCCAACCGGCTTCACAACAGCAGACTGTGTGTAACTTGGACCACCGCGTCCGGCTTTTTCACCTGCGGGATTGTCTGAAACCAGCCAAATGGACACCTGATGAAACTAGGTGGTTGCACAACCAAAGAATTTCTGCACACTGTCAGAAACCGTCTCAGGGAAGCTCATCTGCGTGCTCGTTGTCCTCACCGGGGTCTTTAACCTGACTGCAGTTTGGCGTTATAACTGACTTCAGTGGGCAAATGCTCACCTTTGATGGCCACTGACACGCTGGTGAAGTGTGCTCTTCATGGATGAATCCCTGTTTCAACTGTACCTGGCAGCGTGTATGGCTTTGTGTTGGCAAGCGGTTTACTGATGTCAAGGTTGTGAACAGCGTGCCCCTTGGTGATTTTGGGAATATGCAATGTGCCGGCATAAACTACGGACAACGAGCACAATTGCATTTTATTGATGGCAATTTGAATGCACAGAGAGAACATGACAAGATCCTGGGGCCCATTGTTGTGCCATTCATCCGCAGCCATCACTTCATGTTTCAGCATGATAATGCACGGCTCCATGTCTTAAGGATCTGTACACAATTCCTGTAAGCTGAAAATGTCCCAGATCTTCCATGGTCTGCATAATCACCAGACGGATCACTTATTAAGCATGTTTGGGATGCTCTGGATTAGAGGTTGACCGACACCAATCCCATTTATTGGAGGACCAAAAAAGGCTTATACCGATTTTAATCTGACGTTTTTTTTAATGTTATTTTTATTATTATTTTTTTGTAATAATGACAATTACAACAATACTGAATGAACACTTATTTTAACTTAATACATCAATAAAATCAATTTAGCCTCAAATAAATAATGAAACATGTTCAATTTGGTTTATCTAAAGTTCCATGTATAATAGTTGTAACTTTATCAATGTTTATTATGAGTATTTCTGTAAATTGATGTGGCTCTCTGCACAATCACCGCATGTTTTAGAACTACTGAACGTAACGTGCCAATGTAAACATTTATTTTTAAATAAATATGAACTTTATCAAACAAAACATACATTTATTGTGTAACATGAAGTCATCTGATGAAGATCATCAAAGGTTAGTGATTAATTTTCTCTTTCTGCTTTTTGTGACTCCTCTTTGGCTGGAAAAATGGCTGTGTTTTTCTGTGGCTTGGTGGTGACCTAACATAATCATTTGTGGTGCTTTCGCTGTAAATCCTTTTTGAAATCAGACACTGGCTATATTAATGAGAATTTTATCTTTAAAATGTTGTGAAATACTTGTATGCTTGAGGAATTGTAATTGAGATTTTTGTTGTTTTGAATTTGGCGCCCTTCACTTTCACTGGCTGTTGCGGGGGGATCTGCTAGCGGAACGGGGTTCCTAGACAGGTTAATTAATACAAATGCTGTGTCAGATTTCAAAAAAACTTTACGTGAGAAAGCAAACCATGCAATAATCTGAGTACAGCCTTTAGACAACAAAGCAGCCAAAAAGATACCTGCCATATTGGGTAGTCAACATTACTCAGAAATAGCATTTTAAATATTCACTTACCTTTGGTTATCTTCATCAGAATGCACTACCAGGAATCCCAGTTCCACCATAAATGTTTGATTTGTTCGATAATGTCCATCAGTGATATCCAAATATCTTCTTTTGTTAGGGCGTTTGGTAAACAAATCCAAAAGCGCGTTCAGGTCGCGTCGAACAAAAAGTTCATAAAGTTCCATTACAGCCCGTAGAAACATGCCAAACCAATTATGGAATCAATCTTTAGGATGTTTTTAACATAACACTTAATTAACGTTCCTTTGTCTGTACAAATGAAGTGGAACGTAGCTACCTTTCACGTGAGCGCGCCAGACCGAGGCTGTGGCACTCTGCCAGACCACTCACTCAAAGAACTCTTATGAGCCCCTCCTTTAGAGTAGAATCCCCAAAACAGGTTCTAAATACTGTTGATATCTATTGGAAGCCTTGGGAAGTGAAACATAACTAATATCCCACTGTATCTTTAATGGGGGCTGAGCTGATAAACTACAAACTTCAGATTTCCCACTTCCTGTTTGGATTTTGTCTCAGGTTTTGCCTGCCATATGAGTTCTGTTATACTCATCATTCAAAATGTTTTAGAAAACACTCTGAAGTTTCTATCCACATTTACAAATTATATGGACGATTTCTCTCTATACGTTTGACTATTGGATGATCTTATAGGCACTTTAGTATTGCCAGTGTAACAGTATAGCTTCCATCCCTCTCGTCGCCGCTACCTGGGCTCGAATCAGGAACACATCGACAACAGCCACCCTCGAAGCAGCGTTACCCATGCAGAGGGGAACATCTACTCCAAGTCTCAGAGCGAGTGACGTTTGAAACACTATTAGTGCGCACCCCGCTAACTAGCTAGCCATTTCACATCTGTTCCACCAGCCTAATCTCGGGAGTTGATAGGCTTGATGTCATAAACAGTGCAATGCTTGAAGCACAGCGAAGAGCTGCTGGCGAAAACGCACAAATGTGCTTTTTGAATGAATGCTTACGAGCCTGCTGGTGCCTACGATCGCTCAGTCAGACTGCACTATCAAATATCAAATCATAGACTTAATTATAACACACAGAAATAAGAGCCGTAGGTCATTAATCTGGTCGAATCCGGAAACTGTAATTTTGAAAACAAAACGTTTATTCTTTCAGTGAAATATTGAACCGTTCTGTATTTTATCTAGCGGATGGCATCCATAGGTCTAAATATTGCTGTTACATTGCACAACCTTCAATGTTGTCATAATTACGTAAAATTCTGGCAAATTAGTTCGTAATGAGCCAGGCGGCCCAAACTGTTGCATATACCCTGACTGCGTGCAATGAGCTTCAGGAGAAGTGACACAATTTCACCTGGTTAATATTGCCTGATAACCTTTCTTTTAGCTACATTTGCAGGTTTAAAAAATAAATACTCCTGTGTATTGATTTTAAAAAGGCATTGATGTTTATGGTTAGGTACATGTTGGAGCAACGACAGTCCTTTTTCGCGAATGCGCACCGCATCGATTATATGCAATGCAGAACATGCTAGATAAACTAGTAATATCATCAACCATGTGTAGTTATAACTAGTGATTATGATTGATTTATTTTTTTATAAGATAGGTTTAATGCTAGCTAGCAACTTACCTCGGCTTCGTACTGCATTCGCGTAACAGGCAGGCTCCTCGTGAGGCAGGTGGTTAGAGCGTTGGACTAGTTAACTGTAAGTTTGCAAGATTGAATCCCTGAGCTGACCAAGGTCGTTCTGCCCCTGAACAAGGCAGTTAACCCACCGTTCCCAGGCCATCATTGAAAATAAGACTGTGTTCTTAACTGACTTGCCTATTTAAATCAGCGTCCGAAAATACCCATTTCCGATTGTTATGAAAACTTGAAATTGGCCCTAATCGGCCATTCCGATTAATCGGTCGTCCTCTACTCTGGATTGACGTGTACGACAGAATGTTCCAGTTCCAGTCAGTGGGACAACATTCCACAGGCCACAACTAACAGCCAGATCAACTCTATACGAAGGAGATATGTCGTGCTGCATGAGGCAAATTGGTGGTCACATCATATACTGACTGGTTTTCTGATCCAAGCCCCTACCTTTTTTTAAGGTAACTGTGACCAACAGATGCATATCTCTATTCCCAGTCATGTGAAGTCCATAAATTAGGGCCTGGTTCATTTACTGATTTTCCTTATATGAACACGTGCCAATTTATTTTTGATGGAGCGGACGGTCGGGGACCGGAGCATAATTATAATAATTTGTAGACTGCAAATTTACCACAACTAAGCCCAAAAATAGATTTTATAATAATAATAATAATCATCATTATTATTATTATTATTATAATTATTTCATACATTGACAGGATCATGTCTTTTTTTGTGTGGGAAAGAACAGATTTCCTAAATTATTTGCAGTGTTGATCCCAAAACCCCCATACACTTTTCGCATAGCGAACAAACCAGAAGTAGAAAATGCTAACTAATTTACGATTTTGGGACTACAAGCTGGTGAGCTCTATACTTTATCGGAATTTTTACGTTTTAGAATTATGTTTGATGTCAGAAAGCTAACCTTGATGTGTAGGGTTGACGCCATTTAGTGGCCTGGTCGATTGTTTAGTTGTTGGTCAACAGATATTTTTTGTCAATTGATGGCAAATATATATTTTTTTTAATGCATGACACACGAGACTCTTGTCTCAGTGGACTAATCAATTGCGGAGGCCGCAAGGATGGCACACCGGTATCACCAGTAGTACATTTACCATAATTTCTAATCTACCATGTTTGTTTGGTTATGATCATTTCTGTTAATGCATTCAATTTATTATTTTTTAATTGCAGACTTACTGTTGTCATTGATGGAGTGGACAATTTGTTTGCAGAGCACACAACCTAGGCTACACTTGTGGAAGTTTTGGTTTATTTCATTCCATTTACAAGTTGTCAATTTATTAATTCATTTGTTTGGAGCTCTCCTTTCAATCTTGAGTAAGGACACTCACCTGATTACACATAGTAATAGGCCTAGGCTACCTGGCCTGCAAGTAAATGTAGGCATGTAAATGTGCCCATTTGGGAATCTGATACGATTTCTGATTTTCTTAATTCACCACCACTGTGGAGCTTGCGGTTTGCTAGGCCACATGTTGAACTGCATTGTAATTTTGGGGAGGCATATTTTGCTGTGCACGTGCTTCTGTCGGCACTGGTGTGTATGTTTATGTTCACTTAGTCAACTTTTGATGTCACTAAGTGTATATTGTATACGAGTAGCCTATCACACCTGTTTTGCTTAGATCGAAAGGATAACCATAGGAGCTAGTTCATAGCTAGGCCCAGTTTTTCTCCTGATAAGCTATCTTTCTGAAGGAGGTATTTTTATGGGCTCAGTCAAAGGTTTGACCCAGTGTAGAGTGGCCCAATAAAAGGTTACATGATTCTCAAACCACACCTGGAATCTGAAAAGATGTATTTACCCAAACCACAGCGGCTGGCTAAGTGTAGGATGTGGATTGAGAATATCTTGATTTGGGCTTTGAGGTTAACCTCTGTCTGTGAACTCAAACATGGGCCGTTACAGGGGTTCAGCACAGCCTTGTGCATCACCGTAACCTTATGTTTAGGGCAATTGTAGTGTTATGGATATGACATTTGCACACAAAATGAGAAGCAGAATGTCTCTCAGAATTTCCTTATCAAGCATAAATTAAAATGTTAATGTGTATATTTGTAGAACCCTAAATGGGAAGTGTCGAGACAATTCTATGTAATAACACAGTGACGCAACAACAACTTCCGTTATGGATGTGATGGAAATGGACAGGCATTTTAGGGACAATGGATTCATCAGCAAAAGTCTGGATCTCAATCTTATGGTAAAATATTAATAGCCGCTTTGAAAGTAAGGTTTGACTACACAAAAACCAATGATGAAAGTGTGTGTGTGTGTGTGTGTGTGTGTGTGTGTGTGTGTGTGTGCACGCATACACACTTCAGAGAGGACAGTTGACCGTTATGATGTGACGTTGTGGATAATTGTTAATTGTTTATATATTAAAGTTTTCTTTACTAAAATTCATCATACTTTTGTCATCTGACAATGCAGTGTACCTCAAATAACCAAGAAATCACCAGTATCTTGAATAATTATTGCATAGGCTCTAAGTGCACTTGTGGGTCCCAACTTAACCAACCATAAATGCATTGCATTTCATTTCTTTATTTGAAGGACTCAGTTTTCATTCCGAATTAGAGTGCTACATACCTCAACAATTCATAACACTAGAGGTAAATGTTATGGATGTGACATTCTGTGTTATGGATGTGACAGGGTCCCAAAAGACAAATCGCAAATGATGACACTGCACTGCATTTCAAATTTACAATGTTTGTCATTTCATTTTAGATCGTTAATGACTGTTTTATTTAAAATATTTGTTTATTATCAATCACCTACTGAGTAACAGAATAAACATACAAAAACTAAATAAAATAAAAAAATATGACCTCATGCTTTATTAATCTCACACCCTTTAACCTCTCTGGGATATGTGGAACGATAGCGTCCCACTTGGCCAAAAGCCAGAGAGAATGCAGAGCGCCAAATTCAAATAAATTCCTATAAAATCAAACTTTCATTAAATCACATGTAAAATATCAAATTAAAGATACACGTGTTGTGAATCCAGCCAACATGTCAGATTTCAAAAGGGCTTTTCGGCGAAAGCAAACGATGCTATTATCTGACGATAGCACCTCCATAAACAAAATAACATATTTCAACCCTGCAGGCGGGGTTGACGAGCGTCTTCTGTTGGTACTCCAATATGTCCCATAAACATCACAAATGGTCTTTTTGTTCGATTAATTCTGTCCATATTTATCCAAAATGTCCATTTATTTGTCACATTCGATCCAGAAAAACACTGGTTCCAACTTGCGCAACGTGACTACAAAATATCTCTAATGTTACCTGTAAACTTTGCCAAAACATTTCAAACTACTTTTTTAATTGAACTTTGGGTGTTTTTTTATGTAATTAATCAATAAAATTGAAGACCAGATGATCTGTGTTCAATACAGGAAGAAAACAAACTGACGCATGCTTTCTGGTCACGCGCCCCTATCAAAGAGTACACATGAAGTGACCCTCATTCAAGATGGCTGTACTTCTTCATTACACAAAGGAATAACCTCAACCAATTTTTAAAGACTGGTGACATCCAGTGGAAGCGGTAGGAACTGCAAGCAAGTCCCTTAGAAATCTGGATTCCCAATGAAAATCCATTGAAAAGAGTGACCTCAAAAAAAAGTCTGAATGGTTTGTCCTCAGGGTTTCGCCTGCTAAATAAGTTATGTTATACTCACAGACATGATTCAAACAGTTTTTTAGAAACTTCAGTGTTTTCAAACCATATATTCTGGGGATGAGTAGCAGGCAGTTGAATTTGGGCATGCTTTTCATCCAAAATTCCAAATGCTGCCCCCTATCCCAGAGAAGTTAATCTGCCAGCACATCAGGCTCAAAATCAGGCTTTATGAAATGTTACCACCTCCCCCTGTTGTCCACAAAAGGACATGGACTGGACAACTTGACCTGCAGCCACCCAAGCCTTGTCCTCCTTGGCTGGGAAGATGTACACACATCCTGCGTGGTAATTACTCTTGAACAGCATCGGAGTCAGTCTTTCTGTTACCAGTCCCACAAACTGCAGAGTTTCTCTCCCACCCATATGGACTCTACAAGGTGTCAAAAGCATTCCACAGGAATACTGGCCCATATTGACTTCAATGCTTCAGTTGTCAAGTTGGCTGGATGTCTTTTGAGGGGTGGATCATTCATGATACACACGGGAAACTGTTGGGCGTGTGTCCCAGTAGCGTTGCAGTTCTTGACACAAACCGGTGCGTCTGGCACATACTACCATGCCCCATTCAAAGGCAATTGTATTTTTTGTCTTGCCCATTTACCCTCTGAATGGCACACAATCCACGTCAATTGTCTCAGGGCTTAAAAATCTTTCTTTAACCTGTCTCATTCCCCTCATCTACACGGATTTGAAGTGGATTTAGCAAGTGACATCATCAATAAGGAATCATGGCTTTCACCTGGTCAGTGCATGTCATGGAAAGAGCCGTTAATGTTTTGTAGACTCCGTGTATACGTCTAACCCTAGACTCAGGGATTGATACTCATTTCATTCTCTTGTTCATTTGAGATAGCTGTGCTCACTCGTCCCTTATCATCTCAACTATATCTTGATATATGTCATTATGTTAGATGTCTTTCCTGTGAACTTCATTTTAATGCGAAATGGTAAAACAAATATGTTTCATTGAATTATCTACCAGTGGCACAGGGTTTGCACTTTCGCACATTTCTTGTCAGGTTGTAAATCACCTGAGACTTGACAGCTGCAGACTACACAGATGCAGACAAATATTGTCACTGGGGGGTACCCGTAGTTACTCAAGGAAGTAAACAAACTCAGCATGACCAGTGAAAGTTTCTTATGGATTTTTAAGACTTTGTTTATGAATTTAATGCAATGAATATTATGCAATGTGATCTAAGGCAATGGTCCAGTTAGCAGAACGCATGATTGCAGTACATAAGAGAACGAGAGTACACCCGAAATAGATCACACACACACACACACACACACACACACACACACACACACACACACACACACACACACACACACACACACACAGATTGCCCGCTAGCTTGTTTACTAACATAAACACACTTCTGAAGCTGTAGGAAGGGCATGAACATTCTATTATGATCGCGTTATGCAGTGCTGCTGACTAGTGAGTCATTGATCATGTTATGCGTCCGTACCGGTCACATCCGTTACGCTTAGAACGAGTACTGACAGAAAGGAAACCCATTTATACATCACCTAAGCCCTAGACGAAAGTTTGCTTTGCACAGAAAATTTAGCATACAATCATACTTGAAACGCATCCACAGTAACAACCTTTCCTCAAAAACTTTACGGATGTGACACTCCCTGTCCAAATCAGCTTTCTAGCTTCACTAGAATTCTATACTAGCACTCAATGGACAAATATTTGTTTGATATGGTTTCATTAACCTTATTATTTGGTGAGAAACACAGTACTAAAACAAGTTCTGTGAGCCATTGCCGAAAGCTATCATATCTGGTTGACAAATGCTTATTTTGAAACTTTGTATTCTATTTGTAACAACAATAACATTCAATTTGGCAAATATATATAGGCCAAATGTAGTCTTTACTTCAAAAGGCACACATTCAAGGCAAATATGAAAGTAGTTTAATTAGGAAATAAGCCATTTTAGTTTTTTCATACTCCGGTTGATTTTACTATGAAATTGCTCTTTAGCAGATTTGTCATTGCTTTGTCAACTTGCTTTGGCAGTCTCTCGCACCAGAGACATGGTTAGTCTTCGATTAAGACTAATGTGCACTTTATAGTGAACAGAGCACTATTTGGGATGCGGTCTTGGCGTGCGAAGTGAAATGAATGAGTTTGTTTGAGACAGACTGGCAGCTGCGTATCCTGTAAGACCAGTTACATAAGGCACTAATGATCTGATCTACGGAGTTAACTGGGAAAAAAACGTTATCACAGGAGTGAGTCTGACAAGTTTATATTCCTGGCTAATGTCATAGAGGGCTAGGTATTGTGATGCATTTTGTCAGCCACGCTAAGGGTTGAATTAGGATATTTAGGACTTAGATCTAGGGTTATACTGGGTCTGATTATTTGATTACAACAGTAGGCCTATCACCGAACAAAATTGACGTCGTAGAAAGCTAGCTATTTTATGTCTATCAGCCATGCTAGTGACTCAAACAGTTACCAGCTTCGTGAAGATATTGAATGTTCTATCTAGAAGACAAGCTACAGGTGTACAAAGTCAGCCTTGGAGCCATTTACAGTTGTGTATATGCAGGAAATGAAAGATGGGCATGGGAGTGGCAAATTGCCTAGCGTGTGCACTGTGCAGCCTTTTCTTTGCTTTACTATGACTGGTGGAGAAATATAAGATCTGCATATCACCTAAACTCTCAGGGATCTTTCTATCATGGAAATCCTGGAATTTTTAAATGGTGTTTCCAGGCCTGGAAAAGTTTTAGAAAATGATCAAATCTGAAAAGTTATGGAAATGAAATTAATAATTTCTGTTAATGGAATTTATTTAGGCACAGTTTTTATTTATATATATATATATCTTATAAAATAACAAAATCAACCTGTCAGCTAGGATAAGAATGACACTTTAGCCATTGAGTTATTGCACGCACCTCACCTGCATCTGTGCCAGACGAATGGGCCGTTGCTCATAGAGAGAGAGAGAGCCAGTCGGACATTGCATCAGCAGGTAGGCCTAGACTATAAAATATGATAGAGAACATACTGGTAAGTAGGGTAGCCTATTCAAAACATACAGTATCTTGTACGCTCTAGTTAACTTTTTAGCTATTAATGTTTATTAATGTTTTCGTCATGCCCCAGAAAAATGTACACCGACACTCACGAATAAGGACATATGAAGTTGATTTACTTTTTAAAACATCTACATACAGGATGTGTTCCCCCACGGGACGGTTGAGCTAACATAAGCTAATGTAAATCGCATGAGGTTGTAAGTAACAAGAACATTTCCCGCGACATGGACATATCTGATATGGGCAGAAAGCTTAAATTCTTGTTAGTCTAACTGCACTGTCCAATTTACATTAGCTATTAGTGAAGTAATACCATGCTATTGTTTGAGAGTGCATAGTTATGAACTTTAACATCTATTAATAAACCAATTAACCACATTTGGGCAGTCTTGATACATTTTGAACAGAAATGCAATGGTTCATTGGATCAGTCTAAAACTTTGCACATACACTGGTGCCGTCTAGTGGCCAAAATCTAAATTGCGCCTAGATTCCTTAGTCATATATTGGCCTTTCTCTTGCATTTCAAAGATGATGGAACAAAACAAAAACAACATTTTTCTTGAAAGCTTGTTTTGGAGATGCTTCCAGTTGGTTTGACCATCCAATGTATGGGACATTGCAACTCAATAGATGCTAGTCAGCCTGCAAAGTAAACACTTCTAAGGTAGCTAAGGGGAATTTCCACAATAAAAAGGGGAATTTCCAGAATAAAATTTGTTGGCTTGCTTCAGTTGATTAAAAATACCGAGTCTACCATGAGGCTATTTGGAAATAGCCACGGGATGGTTTTTCAATACCATTGAAACTATTTATTTTAAGTTTCTGTACATTTTCATATTTGTTGTTACTTAACATCTTGCTCCTACCTGACACGCAGGCGTCCCATCTAGTCACCTGGAAATGCAAATGTGCTACGCTAAATGCTTATAGCACTCGTTAAAACTGAAACGTTCATTAAAATACACATGCAGGGTACTGAATTAAAGCTACACTCGTTGTGAATCCAGGCAACAAGTCAGATTTTTAAAATGCTTTTCGGCGAAAGCATGAGAAGCTATTATCTGATAGCATGTAACACCCCAAAAGACCCGCAGGGGACGTAAACAAAATAATTAGCATAGTCGGCGCTACACAAAACACACAAATAAAATATAAAACATTCATTACCTTTGACCATCTTCTTTGTTGGCACTCCTAGATGTCCCATAGACATCACTATTGGGTCTTTTTTTCGATTAAATCGGTCTATATATAGCCTAGATGTCGATCTATGAAGACTGTGTGATCAACGAAAAAAAATTGAGTTTTATAACGTAACGTCATTTTTTAAAATTAAAGTCGACTATAAACTTTCACAAAACACTTCGAAATACTTTTTGTAATGCAACTTTAGGTATTAGTAAACGTTAATAAGCGATCAAATTGATCACGAGGCGATGTATATTCCATAGCTGTACGTCTGGAAATAATGTCCGGGTAAATCTCAACCAAAATATCCGGTCGGAGACCGGAAGAACTGCGCTGCCTTGTGTCTGTTTGACCAAGAAACAAATGGTAGGCAAATTACAAGACTATTGACATCGTGTGGAAGCTGTAGGTATTGCAACCTCGGCCCCATTTAATGTGGTTCACGCTTAACAATTGGTTGAAGTGGCGCATGGATATATTTTCCCATTTTCAGTGATCAGATTTTCCTGCACTTTTCGATGAAACGCACGTTCTGTTATAGTCACAGCCATGATTTAACCAGTTTTATAAACGTCTGAGTGTTTTCTATCCACACATACTAATCATATGCATATACTATATTCCTGGCAGTAGCAGGGCGCTGATATGTTGCGCAATTTTTAACAGAATGTTCGAAAAAGTAGGGGGTAGGATTAACAGGTTAAGTAAATACCTGCAGTCAACTTGTGCAATATGTAAGAAGATGAAGTAGTTTGCGTTCTTCATTTCACCGGTCACATTATTTTGCATTATGAAGCTTACCGTAGTTTCCCAGCAGGAGGAGCAGGTGAGTCCAGCTGTGTATTGACAGGGCCGTGTATTGAAAGTATACTTTATTTATTTACATTTTGGCTTCAATAGAGTGATCAGGGGCATTCAACTATAGTTTTCCTTACCAGAAAATACATTAGTGAAACAGCTTTGTCAGAAAATAGCTTCATTTTCATCAGATGACAAGAGAAGTGCAACGCTATGTGACTGGAAGCTAAATAAGCTTACAATTAAAGGCTAAATGAGCTTACAATTAAAAACGAAGGTATTTTGGGGAACAACTATGCATGGCTATAATCTTTCTGTTTGTCATAGAAAGAATGTAACCAGCTACATTTCCTTATGTTTTTATTGCATTCTACCGGAGAAAAGTAGGCTGGCTTCACCAATAAAAGTACCAGAGAAAAGTAGAATTCTGCGTAAACGCGACACTTAAGTTTAATTTGCCAGTTATTAAGGTGACAGGACATCATATTGTTGTCTTTCTGCCATGGTGAAGTCAAAGCCCTTTGTTTTGAGTTCTGTACAGCTTCCACTTCTCTTTTGATTTCCTTGTTTTTTTCCCTCTCGGGTTTCAGCCTGTCTGCTGCTCCTCCATCTTCTCAGAGCAGTCAGGCCTGTTGCCCTAGCGACTCCAGTGGTTCAATGCTGCTCCGGAGCCAGTACTGTTAATTTGCATGATGTCTACCAATTTATTTTTTAAATGTCCAAACTCACCAAAAATGACATTCGGTCGCACCTACCAATATACACTTAACAAAATGTAAAGTATTGGTCCTATGTTCCGTGAGTTGAAAGAAAAGATACGAGAAATGTTCCATACGCACAAAAAGCTTATCTCAAATGTTGTGCAAAAATGTGTTTACATCCCTGTTAGTAAGAATTTCTTATTTGCCAAGATAATCCATCCACCTGATGGGTGGCATTTCAAGAAGCTGATTAAACATCATGATCACTACACAGGTACAACATATAATGGGGACAATAAAAGGCCACTCTAAAATGTGCAGTTTTGTCACACAACACAATGCTGCAGCTGTCTTAAGTTTTGAGGGAGCATGCAATTGGCATGCTGACTGCAGGAATGACCACCAGAGCTGTTGCCAGATAATTGAATGTTCATTTCTCTACCGTAAGTCACCGCCAACATCATTTGAGAGAATTTGGTAGTACGTCCAACCAGCCTCACAACCGCAGACCACGTGTATGGTGTCGTGTGGGCGAGCGGTTTGCTGATGTCAACACTGTGAACAGAGTGCGCCCTGGTGGATGTGGGGGTATGGTCAGGCATAAGCTACGGACAACAAATACAATTGCATTTTATACAGTTACCTAACAGGTATTCTACTTTGATGTATTGTACTTTGTTGGTTGATGACAGGAGGTGGTACATGTGATCTGAGAGCTCTTCATTCATTCTCCTGTGACCAGTTTGTGTATAACCCGTGTGTGTGTATAACATTGTTATCCTGTCTCTGTAGCATTCACAGCAGAGCAGTACCAACAGCACCAGGAGCAGCTGGCCCTGATGCAGAAACAGCAGCTTGAGCAGATCCAACAGCAGCAACAGGCACAGCAGCAACAGGCACAGCAGCAGGCCAACACAGACCCATCCTCTACTACTACATCCACAGCACCACCACCCAACACACAGGTCAGTAGCTCTGCTCTGCTAAACCAGCCACTCACCTACTATAACCACATCTTTTCCAAAACGGCTTTGTGTGTATTTGTGTAGGTTTCCTTGTTTCATTACATTTCTTAGTTGAGCATCAGTCAAAAGTTTTAACACATGGAATAATGTAGTTTAAAAAAGTGTTAAACAAATCACAATATATTTTATATTTGAGATTCTTCAAATAGACACCCTTTCCCTTGATGACAGCTTTGCGCACCCTTGACTTTCTCTCAACCAGCTTCATCTGGAATGCTTTTCCAAAAGTCTTGGAGTTCCCACCCACATATGCTGAGCACTTGTTGGCTTCTTTTCCTTTACTCTGCGGTCCAACTCATAACAAACCATCTCAATTGAGTTGAATTTGGGTGATTGTGGTGGCCAGATCATCTCATGCAGGACCCCATCACGCTCTTTGGTCAAATAGCCCTTACACAGCCTGGAGGTGTTTTGGGTCATTGTCCTGTTGGGGAAAAAATGAGAGTTCCACTAAGCGCAAACCAGATGGGATGCCGTATCGCTGTAGAATGCTGTGGTAGCCATGCTGGTTAAGTGTGCCTTGAATTATAAATAAATCACAGACGGTGTCACCAGCAAAGCACCATCACACCACTTCCTCCATGCTTCACGGTGGGAACTATACATGCAAAGATCATCCATTCACATACTCTGCATCTCACAAAGACACAGCGGTTAGAACTGAAAATCTCAAATTTGGTTTAAATCAGACCCAAGGACAGATTTCCACCGGTCTATTGTCCATTGGTCGTGTTTTTTGGACCAAGCAAGTCTTCTTATTATTGGTGTCCTTTAGTAGTGGTTTCTTTGCAGCAATTTGACCACGAAGTCCTGATTCACACAGTCTCCTCTGAACAGTTGATGATGAGATGTCTGCTAACTCTGGGACTTCCTTTCCTGTGGCAGTCCTCATGAGAGCCAGTTTCATCATTGCGCTTGGTTTTTGCGACTGCATTTGGAGAAACTTTCAAAGTTCTTGAAATTTTCCGGATTGACTGACCTTCATTTCTTAGTGTACCACCCCTACCTTTTCACAACACAACTGATTGGCTCACATGCATTAAGGAGGACAGAAATTCCACAAATTATCTTTTAACAAGGAACGCGTGTTCATTGAAATGCTTTCCAGGTGACTACCTCATGAAGCTGTGAAGAATACCAAGAGTTTGCAAAGCTGTCATCAAGCCAAAGGGCAGCTACTTTGAAAAATCTCAAATATAAAATGTTTTGTGTTTTAAGACTTTGTTTGGTTACTACACGATTCCATGTGTTATTTCATAGTTTTGTCTTCACTATTATTCTACAATGTAGAAAATAGTTTTAAAAAGAAAGAAAAATCCTGGAATGAGTAGGTGTGTCCAAACTTTTGACTGGTACTATATATATATTTTTTCCATGGTTCACAAGACACCTGTCTGATCCACCTGACTAATCCATTGAGGAAGCTGTGGGGATGCCACGGTCCGAGAAGGGGGGTGTAGCTAAGCTGCACAAGGTGCATCTCTCTCCAGAATGCGCGCTCCCGCCATTTCGTGTACATTCATTGTTTCATAACTTCATTCTGTGAATGGTTTGCCCTTTGATTGTTAATCTATAATTTCCCCATTACGTACTGTATATCACCGGTAGTATCTTAAATTTACTGTCAAATTTTGGCCACGGCTGTAGGTCATTTCATATCCCGATAACGATACATATTACGATAAACACATTTTCTGTAAATTCAATGAATAAATAGTTTATATAAAATGTCCACATGTCAAGGCCTATTTCTTATTACATTTTTAATTATACTCATCAAATTAAAGGTATTTGGTACCTTGGGTCGGGTGTTAGCACCAACTCATGAAACTCCGGTTTCTCAACCTTGTAAATTGGGGCCATGTCTTTGCAGGTGTAAGTTGTAACGGCAGCTGTTATCTCCTTCCATCTTCGTGGTTCTTTGCCATCTGCCACGGGCAAAAGCCTCTTGCAACGTCTGAGTTGGGGGTTTGTTTTGAGCATTCCGCTGTACTTTTTGGGATCTCATCTGTAGGCTGTTTCACATGATTCTTGCGTAGGTGGTAAAAGAGGTTTGTGGTGTGCCTGTGGCATATTTTGCGGAGGATGGATTTCTGGTCCGTGTCAAAATTTTCATACCCAAACCACGTCCATGCGTCTGAAGTAGCCCCTCTTTTAGGTACGGTCTCCGTGCTCTGTCTCGCATTCTCTCCTCCGTGTTTGTTTGTGTTGCAAATTTGGAAGAACGCAAAGCTACGTCCAATTTATGAAAGATATTGCCGTAGAGTGATTTGCAACGCAACGAAATAAACGATAGAGCAGAATATGAAAACGATAGAAAAAATGTCTATTGCCACACGATATATATTGCCATGTCCCCTAGCCATATATGCAAGTAAACAAAGTCTGTTTTTAGAGTACATTGACAAGGATGGCAGGTAGCCTAACAGTTAAGAGCATTGTGCCGTTAACCGAAGGCTGCTGCTTCGAATCCCTGGGCCGACTAGGTGAAAAACCTGTGTGTCCTTATTGCTCCTATAAGTCACTCTGGATAAGAGCGTCTGCTGAATGACGTAAATATAACATGTGACAATAGTTTCTCCAATGTATTGGAAAAAATATTTCCTGGTCTCCCTTTTGATAACTACTCGCCATGAAATGGAAAGATGTTATGCTCTGATCCAGTGGAAATGTCATAACACCTGATTTACTTCTTATCCTTTGCACAAGTTGCGAACAGCTGTGTCTGTCCCGAGCACACTGGCGGTGGAGGCTCTGAGGGCCCAGATCATGTTGCAAGCTTGTAAACCTGAGCTTCGGACCAGACACAGTTGATCGTTGATAAGATGTTTCAAGTTTTTTGCAGACAGGCCATGCGTAGCCAATATGATTTATAGGATGCTTTATTATAATCTGTATATTTTCTACCTGCAGGCTGCAATGTTTTTCTGTTGGCTTTGTGTGCTATTTTTACATCGTTGGCAATAGAAGTTACTTTTAGATTTGAGTAATTTTCTTTTAGATATAGTTTTGATTAACCCCATGACAATGATTGAGATACAGACTAGTATATAGATTAAATTAAACTGTTCTACGGAAATGTGCATATGAAAATCAGAACTGGCACGCCGAGTCTGTAGAAATTGTAAGAGAAATTGGACCTCCCAAATGGAAAAGGTTTGCCGATCCCTGGTTTAGCCGGCTACTGGCAACTTCAGGAGCGTAACAGCGGAGTTGGAGCAGGGTCAAGAACAGGTTTTTTTGTTTTTCTGGTTAGACCATCTTGATCTCTGGCTCTCTTGAATAATTTGTCTTAATTATTTAATCAAACAGTGTTCTTAAGGTATAGGGGGCAGCATTTTCACTTTTGGATAAATAGCGTGCCCAAATTCAACTTCCAACTTTCTAGAACTGTTTGACTCATGTCTGTGACTATAACAGAACTTATGTAGCAGGCAAAATCCCGAGGACTAACCGTTCAGAATTATATCCAAAATGTCCATTTATTTGGCACATTTGATCCAGAAAAACACCGGTTCGAACTTGCGCAACGTGACTACAAAAAATCTCTAAAGTTACCTGTGAACTTTGCCAAAACATTTCAAACTACTTTTGTAATAAAACTTTAGGTATTTTTTAACATAAATAATCAATCAAATTGAAGACCGGATGATCTGTGTTCAATACAGGAGGAAAACGCCTCTATCTAACAGTACACTTTAAGTGACCCTCCTTCTGAACAGGGCTACTTCATTACACAAAGGAAAAACCTCAACCAATTTCTAAAGACAGTTGACATCCAGTGGAAGCGGTAGGAACTGCAAGAAGGTCCCTTAGAAATCTGGATTCCCAATGAAAAACATTGAAGAGTGACTTAAAAAAAAAATCTGAATGGTTTGTCTTCGGGGTTTCGCCTGCTAAATAAGTTCTGTTATACTCACAGACATGATTCAAACAGTTTTAGAAACTTCCGAGTGTTTTCTATCCAAATCTACTAATACTATGCATATCTTCTCTTCTGGGGATGAGTAGCAGGCAGTTGAATTTGGGCATGCATTTCATCTGGATGTGAAAATACTGCCCCGTCACCAAGAAGTTAAAGCATAAGACACGCTCGGTACATGTAGTTGATTTTATTAGAACACATAGGGTATCTTTTATATATTTTTTAAAAATACACGTTTCTAAAATTCAGACCAATCGATTGGTCGAAAGAAAAGACCACTATCGATCGTCCAAGATTTGTTTTTAGTCGGGGAAAGCCCTCGAAGCCAGAATAGAATGCCTTTGTGTTCCTTTGAGGGAGCTTTTCATCCTGTCTGGAAAAATAACCAGGGGAATGACTGATTTCACTGACTCTTCCATGTTTAATATGCTCAGTGGTTGTACAATCACATCACTCGGGCTGTCTCCATCTGTCCTTCCTCCAGTGTATAATATCTAAGACGTTAGACTCGGCCAGCGCCCAGTTTGCTGCCTCTGCCCTGGTGACCACGGACCAGCTGATGGCCTTCAAGGGCAAGGAGGAGGGGGTTCTGGGAACTGGCGTCAACGGAGTCTTTCCAGGCTCAGGTGAGCAGCAGCGCCAATGGGATCTGAGCTCTTTGGGCCCTGGTTAAAAGTAGTGCACTATTTATGGATAGAGTACCATTGTAGGACGCAGACCAGATTTGCAAATTAATACAATTGAATAGAGACAGGACTGTAGAGTTGAGGAAGTGCTCTAGTCTTATCAAAGTATTTTCTTTACCCATCTCCTCACAGTATTTTACTGATGAATGACATGTATGGTATTAGTCTAATGTATTAATGTCTCCCTCCCTCAGGAGTGTACAAAAGCTTACACCTCGCTAGCACCACCCACACCCACCACCCCAACACCAACCAGACTCCCACTCCTCCTCCATCAGCCCCCACTTTCCTCAAGCCCTCCACCACTACATCCCCTGTTACCGCCTCCCTCAGCTCCCCAGCTAACACCCATGGGAATCCCCTCCACTTGGGTAGCAACGCTGCCAACTCCACCCCCACCACCACTCAGGTCCTGATAGGGAACAACGTCCGTATGAGCGTACCCTCCTCCCCTGTCCTCCCCAGTCTGGGCGGAACCACCACGCGCCACAGCCACATACCCAGGGCTCTGGGAGCCTTGCCCTCCTCTGCCTTAAAGATGGCTGCCAACACCAACTGTCAGATGCCCAACAAGGTCACCGGGGCTTCTACCATGGACATAGGATCCAGGTGAGATGATTTAACATATTCTAACAAATTCACTTTGAATAACATACTGTTTAAGGCATGCCCTGACTTTAACTGAATGCTATTATAAAAACATACTCTGACACAGACCAAGGCTATTCACAAATTATAAGGTTAGGGGTTGTGATGAATCTGTTATTTGTTTTAATTAATTGGTTAAGCCATTCCTTAATCTTGAAACTACCCCTCCCGGATCCGGGAGAATTGTCATCAACTACACTAATTAGCATAACGCAACGGACAAAAAATCTTGCTCGAAAATATTAATATTCGTGAAATATAGTGAAACGCAGCATAGCCGTTTGTTAATCACCCTGTCATCTCAGATTTTGAAATTATGCTTTACAGCCAAAGCAAGACAAGCATTTGTGTAAGTTTATCGATAGCCTAGCATAGCATTATGTCCAGCTAGCAGCAGGCAGCTTGGTCACGAAAAGCAATCAAATTAAATTGTTACCTTTTTTTCTTTTTTTTTACCCCTTTTCTCCCCAATTTCGTGGTATCCAATTGTTGTAGTAGCTACTATCTTGTCTCATCTTTACAACTCCCGTACGGGCTCGGGAGAGACGAAGGTTGAAAGTCATGCGTCCTCCGATACACAACCCAAGCCGCACTGCTTCTTAACATAGCGGACATCCAACCCGGAAGCCAGCCACACCAATGTGCCGGAGGAAACACCGTGTACCTGGCAGCCTTGGTTAGCGCGCACTGCGCCCGGCCCGCCACAGGAGTCGCTGGTGCGCGATGAGACAAGGACATCCCTACCGACCAAGCCCTCCCTAATCCGGACGACGCTAGGCCAATTGTGCGTCACCCCACGGACCTCCCGGTCGCGGCCGGTTACGACAGAGCCTGGGCGCGAACCCAGAGTCTCTGATGGCACAGCTGGCGCTGCAGTACAGCGCCCTTAACCACTCGTTTACCTTAACCAATCGTTTACCTTTGCGCTTCGGGTGTTTTCACTCACGAGACTCCCAGTTACACAGCAAATGTTCATTTTTTTCCATAAAGATTATTTTTATAGCCGAAATACCTCCGTTTGTTCTTTACATTTTGTTGAGAAATCCACCGGAAATTGCGGTCACGACAACACCGAAAAATATTCCAAATTCGATCCATAATATCGACAAACATGGCAAATGTTTTTTATTATCAATCCTCAAGGCGTTTTTCAAATATCTATTTGATAATATATCAACCGGGACAATTGGCTTCTTAGTAGGAGCGAGAGGAGCAATGGCCGCCTTTGTCTATTACGCACAAATCACTCTGAGAGCCACCAGCTGACCACTGACACAATGTTGTCGTTCACGCTCATTTTTCAAAATAAAAGCCTGAAACTATGTCTTGTGACTCTAGACACATTAGGGAAGCCATAGAAAAAGGAATCTGGTTGATATACCTTTCAACGCTCAATAGGGAGGCATAGGAACGCAGAGGAGTCACTTCCTGATTGGAGTTTTCTCAGGCTTTCGCCTGCAGTATCAGTTCTATTATACTCAGACAATATTTTTACAGTTTTGGAAACTTTAGTGTTTTCTATCCTAAGCTGTCAATTATATGCATATTCTATCTTGTCCTGAGAAATAGCCCGTTTACTTTGGGAACATTATTTTTCCAAAAATGAAAATACTGCCCCCTAGTCTCGAGGTTAAACAAATGTTATCAACATGCAGAGTTAAAGTTAATAAGGGGTCTAATGGAAGCAGTTTTTGACATGGTGTTTGTCTTGTATTCTTCCAGGGATAATCACGATCAAGACAAACCAGCTCTGAACAGTATAGCGGACAACACAGTGGCCATGGAGGTGACGTAGCAGAGTGGTGGTGGTGGTGCTAGCTACCATGACAGTCCAGCCAGGCCCAACGCTAACCAACCTCTGCTGGCCAACCAGTCCTCTGCTGAGAGTCTGCTGCTACTCTCTGAATCCACTCTTTAGGTGCTGTGCATCGTAGCATTGGGAATGCAAAAGGGACGGTAGGCGGGTGGTCGGCGGGACTCCACACACATACACACAACGGACTACATACAGAGTACAGACAGACACGTTTCCATGGCAACTGTGGGGATTACATGGGTTGCAATTCTCATCTCTCATGCTTTTTAAATGTTTTTGTATTCGTTACTGTTAATAAGAGTAAAAATTGACATTGTGTAAATTATGAATATGGCAAATTAGTATCTGTACAGTAACTAAATATTTGTAATACCCCCCCTTGTATATATGTTACTTGAATACAGAAACTTGTTTTATTTGTGATGTTTTGCACTTGGGAATAAAAATAAAAAAGCGATAAACTTGTGAGTGTGAGATGTGAGAGTTGTATAAACGAAAGAGACATTTCAGAAGAGACGTTTCATCACATGCATGGTGCAGAGCCTGCTGTTTTATCTATTTATTGTGCTGTGTTTACAGTTTCCTTTTTTTCCCTTTTGTTTTTGCACTGTACCTTCATTGGTTCCTGTGCTGTAGTAAATGTTAGGTAGCTACGGACTCCTGGGTATTTTGTATATTGTAAACACAATGCAGGTTTCCCCCCCATTTGGGTCCCTGCGCTTTTCTTTGGATCATGTGGAATTCAATGGTGATATACAGATAGACTCTGTGGGGAGAGAAGCCAGAAGTGGAGGACATGGTCAGCTTTGGTTCACTTCACTTAGCGGGGTTAAAGCTCTTCCTGGGATCTTCCATTTACGTTATCCCGACACAAGTAACAAACTAGGGATTAAGTCTCTTCCTAGAAGCATCTCCCTCATGCTTCTGATTCAAAGCACTTATCGATTTTGTTTTCTGTTTTTTTTTAATCAATATTAATGCTGCTTTTGTATAATTTTGGTCCCTTGTTTTCATGCAATGCCCCCCCCCCCTTTAATTATTTTAACCCCACACACATTTTTGTAAAACAGAATTGAGTTATTTTTGTATTTTTCTCCTGTTTTTGTGGTTAAAAAAATGATTGTAAGCTTCTTCGTATTGACAGACTTCATTATTTTGTTACTTGTTTATGCATAGGTGATAAGGGAGGTGAATGGCAGTTACAATTGCTGTATGTATCATCATTCCAATTTCTGTCAAGAAAAAAAAAATGCTAATGGGGGGTAGCTATGGAGAAAGGCTAATTTTCTCTTATCTCACCGTTTCAAACTCCAGACGGCTGCAAGGCCAAAAACCACAAGTGTCGGGTGCCTTCCCTTGGGGGGAAAAAACGTGCTCTCTTCTGTGAAGAGTAAGGCACAAAAACAGTGCTACTCCTAGTAGTACTTTTTGTCTGTGTCGTCAGAATCTGAATGCCCAGTCCAATGGCAGGATTTATCCTTGAGGTTTTCTTGTCCCACCTGGAGGCTGAAAAGAATAATGAAAATAAAAAAGTGACAGAACTCTACGATAATATAAGACAATAAAGCCCAGGTCATTATATGTGGATTATGTGGCTCTTTGTGTTCTGTTGGGTGAATGTTATGGTCCTGTGTGTGTTTGTGTGTGAGCAAAAATTGGCATATTTTAAGAACGAGACGTTTTGAATAATGTAACTCATGCCATGCAGGGTTTGTGTAGGCCTATGGATGTTTCAACTGGGTGGCTGTGTGTGTGTAAGAGAGTGAGAGCGCAATGTTTTGGGATTTTTACGATGGTTTATACTGCATTTCATCTTGTTACATTATCACATTTTGATGCTGTAATTAAAGCACAAGTATCACTGAGCTGAAAGCCATCCCGTTTCCCATTTAAAACGGATTACTCAAAGGGTAAATAAATGTTAGTGTGATTGTGCGTGTCTGAGTGCATGCCTTGCAGGTTGACATTACCTAAACTATTAGCACCCTGTTTGAAAGGAACAATGACCTACTGAAAGAAAAGACCAGGCATTCTTTGACCAAGTGTAACCTCATTATTTGATTGTTATTGGGAACAAAAATGCCAAGCATTACATGCAAAGGGAATTATCCCCCATTCTTGCCCAGATGGTATCCTATTCTTGACGTAGTGCATTAATAAAAATAAATAATGTACTATATAGGGAATAGGGTGCCATTTGGCACTCGGACCATGCAGGCATGTCCATAATTGATTCCACACCAGCGGATCCCAACAGCACAGCCAAGATAATTCAGTCCCTCTGTAACCACCACTTAGATAAAACAACGAATCAAGTCGGCTTTCTCATTACAACAGTCTTCGGTAACATCCCAAATGGCACTGTATTCCATACATAGTGCACTACTTTGAACCTGGCCCTAGTCCAAAGTAGTGCACTTTGTCAGGGAATAGGGTGTTGGGCTGCTTCAAGCACTCTGACGTGAGAGAAATAAAACTGCACACACACACTCCCAACAATACACTCACACTGCTCCCAGGGACAATTCACCATGACAACGCTATGCCGTCAAGATACAGCTCGGCAGCACATGGAATTACTCTGCTTTCCGTTAACCCCTCCAAGCAAACAGCTGAAATATAAAGCTCATTCTCTTCGTCTGTCATTCACTCTCAAATTGCCCTCATTCTGTAAATATGAATTCTTTGGCTTGGGTTTAGCTTTCAAAGTATAGCACAAAATGGACTGCGTGACCAAGATAACCCTGGTGGAAAACAAGATGCATCTGTTCACAACTGGATCGGATGTCTTCTTCAGGGAGGTGATTGGAAGGGCTGACAGCCAAGTAGATTTAACCCCTTGCTTGCCACCTCACTCGATCTCCCCCTCTGTCTCCCTCTCGTCCCTCTCTCTTTCCCCCTCAGTGCCCCATCAACCCTCGCCCTGGCCAACAGGTGCAGTAGTCTGAAAGGGAATGGGGACTTTGTTGATTGATAGCCTGGTACTGTCTATGATATGACTTCTCGAAAATAGGATTTTACCTCTGGAGAGAGAGAGAGCCTTTCCTGTATAACATGATCACGTTACTCAGGGATGAATTATGATTTGCTTCTCAGTAGGGTTAGATTAGACTTTTTCGAAAGAGATGGAAAAATTAAGAAGTTTAATGACTATGTTACGTCCCAAATAGCACCCTATTGCCTATGGGCCCTTGTCAAAAGTTGTGCACTATGTGAGGTATAGGGTGCCATTTGCAGTGGTGGGAAAAGTATCCAATTGTGATGCTTGAGTAAAAGTATAGATACCTTAACAGAAAGTTACTCAAGTAAAAGCTAAAGTCACCCAGTAAAATACTACTTGAGTATAAGTCTAAAAGTATTTGGTTCTAAATATATTTAAGTATCAAAAGTAAAAGTAAAAATTATTTCAAATTCCTTATATAGAGCAAAGCAGATGGCACCATTTTCTTGTTTTTAAATTTTATGGATAGCCAGGGGCACACTCCAACACTCAGACATAATTTACAAGTTATGCATTTGTGTTTAGTGAGTCTGCCATATCAGAGGCAGTAGGGATGACCACATGTTCTCTTGATAAGTACATGAATTGGACCATTTTCCTATCCTGCAAAGCATTTAAAATGTAATGAGTACTTTAGGGTGTCAGGGAAATTGTATGGAGTAAAAAGTACATTATTGTCTTTAGGAATAAAGTAAATTCAAAAGTTTTCAAAAAATAAATCGTAAAGTACAGATACACAGAAAAAAATACTTAAGTAGTACTTTAAAGTATTTTTACTTAAGTACTTTACACCACTAGCCATTTGGGGCGTAGCCTATTTCATTCAAGTGGGGTGATGTAGTCAGACTCAGCTCTGTTTTCAAGCTGGTTGTCTTCACTTTGACATGTGAGCAGAATAAAGTGCATGGTGTGAAGCTGTGGTAAACAGAGGGAGTGTCCCAAATGACACCCTATTCCCTTTATTGAGCACTACTTTTGACTAGGGTCCATATTGCTCTGGTCAAAAGTAGTGCACTATATAGCGAAATGGGTGCCATTTTGTGATGTAGCCACAGAACCATTCAGGGCCAAAGCTACTATCCCCTGCTGTCACTGTGGACACAGTTGTGGTGTGAGATCAATCTGTACTGAACGTTTCTATTTCACCGGAGACACATACAGATTTCAATGGAGACACATACACACATTGCAACACTCAGTCACCTATGCTGGACTGAAACAAACTCAAGCTGAGGAGGGTCAAGCCAGGTTATATGTTGCAGCCAGCCAGTGCTGTTGAACTTGTTGTGCTTGCACAGTCCTTGAGTGAAAATTGCACTCAATAGAGAGTGGCCATTTTCCTTAGATGGCCATTCTCTCTAGATGGCCATTCTCTTTAGATGGTATTATGAGTGTTCCTCCGTCTGTGCTCAAGTGGAGAAAACACTCTAGCCTTTTACAGAGCTCTCAGTAAGAGTGGGTTTTTTAACAGGAACATTGGGTTTTTATTGGCTGAGTGTTGACTGTTGGATGTTGTTCTGGTTCTGTGCATATTTCAGCAAGAGAGCTCAACCAGGAGGTCTGTGATATGTGATGTATGTTTCTTCATGTATACTGATTTTTTTCTTCTGATCTAAGCATGTTTGGACATTTGTGAGCTTCTATTTAGTTTTTTCAGTGTAGTGTCATTCTGATGCAGACGGCCTTCGGTGACAGTGAGGTGTAGGGAACAAGTCACTAGTCTGGGCTGAGCTTGGGGACACCAAACAGAGTAAGCACTTACAGAATAACCACATGAATTTCACATTGAGGAGACCAAGGCACAGCTTCTTAACACAGCGCGCATCCAACCCGGAATCTAGCCACACCAATGTGTCAGAGGAAGCGTGGCGCCCGGCCCGCCACAGGAGTCGATGGTGCGCGATGAGACAAGGATATCCCTACTGGCCAAATCCTCCCTGACGACGCTAGGCCAATTGTGCTTCACCCCACAGACCTCCCGGTCACAGCCGGCTACGACAGAGCCTGGGCGCGAACCCAGAGTCTTAACCCCTTGCTCGCAGCTAAGGGCTGCGAGCAGTGCCCTAGACCACTACGCCACCCGGGAGGCCTTTCCCCTTCACTGTTAACAGAGGGCTAATATCAACAAGATCCATGCCAGTCTCACTAGGCTTAAAGTAGAAGAAAGATTAATTGCATCACGTCTTGTTTTTATGAGAAATATTACTGTGATGAAAATTCCAAATTGTCAGCATAATCAAATAACATACAATGCTAACAGACATACATACTCCACCAGGCATGTCACCAGGGGTCTCTTCACAGTCCCCAAGTCCAAAACAAATTTAAGGAAACGCATAGTATTGTATAGAGGCATGGTTGGATGGAACGCCCTTCCATCTAAAATGACCCAAGCAAACAGCAAAATCAGCTTAAAAACTACACCTCACAGAACAACGCCTCTCCCTAAGCAAGTAATGTGTTACCAGTCCAGCTTTAAACAACATTCAGCTTATAAAGGCTTCATAAATCCTTCATAAAGCCTCCATAAGCACTACGTAAATGTGTTACAAGGCATCTATAAGTGTATGTCATGCTTTATAAAAGGTTCAGAAATGTGGTATAACTGTGTGACATAATCCTCTATGTCAAATGTGACATAACCCACTATGTCGAATATGATATAAACATGTGCTTTATAAAGGGTGACATGTTGTGCTGAAGGATGGCATACGCTCTAAAGTGATGTCATATTAGTCACATTACACCTAATCTCAGACACTTCCGCCCAAATGCGCAGAAGGTCTGGTGGACCAACGCATCAAACTTGTCCTTCATTGGTTAGGGTTAGGTTTAAAATCACATTTTAAGAAGATAAATTGTGGAAATAGGAAGGTTTAGGAATAACTATGACTTTTTGACTGTATTAAGTAGTGACGATGACAAATACTTTATGCAGTAAGGTCCCTCCTATAGAATTCTATGGACACTCCCACTAAGGCCAAATTTAAATGGTTGATATCATGACTGACCTTCATGTCTTAAAATAATGATGAACTGTCATTTCTCTTTGCTTATTTGAGCTGTTCTTGCCATAATATGGACTTGGTCTTTCACCAAATACGGCTATCTTCTGTATACCCCCCTACCTTGTCACAATAAAACTGATTGTCTCAAAGAAGAAAATAAATTCCACAAGTTAACTTTTAACAAGGCACAACTGTTAATTGAAATGCATTCCAGGTGACGACCTCATGAAGCTGGTTGAGAGAATGCCAAGAGTGTGCAAAGCTGTCATCAAGGCAAACGGTGGCTACTGTAAATAATCTAAAATATAAATATATTTTGATTCAGGTTTTAAATGTACTTAATTATCAAAAGTATAAAAGTATAAATAATTTAAAATGTATTATATTTACCAAACCAGACAACACGATTTTCTTGTTTTTTTTTATTTTACGGATAGCCAGGGTCACAGTTCAACACTCATTTCAACACTAATTTACAAACAAAGCATTTGTGTTTAGTGAGTCTGCCAGATCAGAGGCAGTAGGGATGACCAGGAATGTTCTCTTGATAAATGCATGAATTAGACAATTTATCTGTCCTGCTATGCATTCAAAATGTAAAGAGTACTTTTGGGTGGCAGGGAAAATGTAAAGAGTAAAAAGTACATTATTTCTTGAGAAATGTAGTGGAGTAAAAGTAAAAGTTGTCAAACAAATAAATAGTCAAATAAAGTACAGATACCCCAAAAAACGACTTACTTTACACCACTGGTGAAATCATGCACAGAGTAGCCTATAAAATAGCAACGCACGTGACATATACTCACATGCGCGCTGCGCTACACATCTAGTTTCAACGGAATATAATCTGCAGGCAGCAGGAACACGCAGCTCTCAAATGGTTTTGGCATGGAGCAGAAAATGAATAATGTCATCGGTAGCCGGTAGGTAGGAAAGACGTTTCAACATATGGGTATGCAAACCGGGTATTGAAAAAGTATGGTCCGAAGTCTTGGTTAGTAAGCTATTTGTGATGTGCAATTCAGTCAACATGTGCTGTTTGCATCAGGGGCGTAGGCATGCATGGGCTTGGTTGGACAAAGGCCCACCTACTGGGGAGCCAGGCCCTGCCAGGCCTACCCAATCAGATTAAGCAAAACAAAAAAATAATACATTATTGTTACAAAAAACACAGTTCCTTTCACCAGATTTTTACCTACCTCATCCCCATACTGTTTTTATTTATTTACTTTTCTGCTCTTTTGCACACCAATATCTCTACCTGTACATGACCATCTGATCATTTATCACTCCAGTGTTAATCTGCAAAATTGTAATTATTCGCCTACCTCCTCATGCCTTTTGCACACAATGTATATAGACTCTCTTTTTTTCTCTACTGTGTTATTGACTTGTTAATTGTTTACTCCATGTGTAACTCTGTGTTGTCTGTTCACACTGCTATGCTTTATCTTGGCCAGGTCGCAGTTGCAAATGAGAACTTGTTCTCAACTAGCCTACCTGGTTAAATAAAGGTGAAATAAAAATAAAGATGATGGTAATTTGAAACAACCCTTTCCTACAGTCAATGACCAAAAGCCTCCTTGGCCTCATGAGTAGAATATAATTTGTAAGTCGCTCTGGATAAGAGCGTCTGCTAAATGACTTTAATGTAAATGTAAATGTATATATTAATATATTTTTGAATAATTAATCACGTTTTTTTTATTATGAAAATGTATGTTAAAATGTATTATGTTTGAAAACCAAACAACAGTGCGGGGCATGCTCACTGAATTAAAGGGCAACAAACTACAGAATCTGAATTTCTTCGATTTTCCCCAGACCTCATAAGTCATCCCCTGATGTGGTTTAAGCATTGTTGTGAACACAGAACATCCAATTTAGTTGTTTTTCTATTAGAAAAGTGTGAAAAAACTGTGGTGAACCAGAAGTAACTGGGAGAACAATACAAACAGATTTTAAAAGGCCCTGCCAAATTAACCCTTTATAAAGCATCGCATATGGTTATAGATTATTTGTAACACATTTATCTAGTGTTTATGAAGGCTTTATGAAGCATTTATAAACTGCATGTCATTTAAAGCGGGGACCTAATGTATTTCTATATTTATTTTAAATATTTGTAGCTCTGTCCTTGAGCTGTTCTAGTCTATTATTGTTCCATATTTTGTCATGTTTTGTGTGGTCCCCAGGAAGGATAGCTGCTGCTTGTGTGTGTGTGTGTGTGTGTGTGTGTGTGTGTGTGTGTGTGTGTGTGTGTGTGTGTGTGTGTGTGTGTGTGTGTGTGTGTGTGTGTGTGTGTGTGTGTGTGTGTGTGTGTGTGTGTGTGTGTGTGTGTGTGTGTGTGTGTGTGTGTGTGTGTGTGTGTGTGTGTGTGTGTGAGAGAGAGAGAGAGAGAGAGAGAGAGAGAGAGAGAGAGAGAGTACAGAGTAAGTTAAGGTACGTAGATGGTATGTAGGGGCCTCAGAAGAACAGTCAGAGGGACATGATTGATAAAGACTTTCTACATGAGCTTCTCCAACTTGATACTTTCTGGATGATTAGTTGATCAATTTTCCAATCATTGAGTACGAGTGAGGAAGATTACAAATGCGTGTTTATTCTTGCACATAAGACAGGGATAACAATTGAATTACTGTCATTCAGTTTATACTGCTGTTTAAGCACAGTTGCCACAGCAACCTTTTACGCTCATCATCTAGATCCTTACTTTTCCGATTCAGTCTTTTCTGATTCAGTCTTTTCCGATTCAGTCTTCTTAGAAATTAATAAGGAGGGTTTGAATACAGTACATTTCTGTATGTTTGCTCAGGGATCCAAGATGGCGTAACAAGTCAAACGTCTCTGTCCTTCGTCTTGTCGTGTCCCATGTATGTATCTTTTTAGATATCTTTCTTTGCATGTTTATTAAATATTTTTCTAAACCTCAACTTCAAAATACACTCCTGCAACCCGCCTCACCCAATGTGGTGTGGATCTGCTTTTTTCTAAAGTATATTTCTTTACCTCTGAATTGAAGTCCCCCAACAGAGGCTAGCCATCTAACTAGCTACTAGCTAGTAGTCAGCTAACCACTGCTAGTGGTCATCAGCTACCTTTATCTTGGACGCGATTCAAACCAGAGCATACCGGACCTATTTTCTCTCCATATTGTCATGTTTTGTCTTATATTGTCTTGTCATTTTGCTTTTCCTTCTGTTCGTTTTCCCCCTGCTGGTCTTTTTAGGTTCGTTCCCTTTTTTTCTCTCTCCCTCCCTCTCTCTCTTCTCTCTATCGTTCCGTTCCTGCTCCCAGCTGTTCCTATTTCCCTAATCAATCATTTAGTCTTTCCACTCCTGTTCCCTATCTTTTCCCCTGATTAGAGTCCCTATTTCTCCCCTTGTTTTCCGTTTCTGTCCTGTCGGATCCCTGTATATTGTTCACCGTGCTGTGTCTTTGTATCGCCCTGTCGTGTCGTGTTTCCCTCAGATGCTGCGTGGTGAGCAGGTGTCTGAGTCTGCTACGGTCAAGTGCCTTCCCGAGGCAACCTACAGTTTATGATCGAGTCTCCAGTCTGTTCTCGTCATTACGAGTGGAATTGTTTGTTATGCTTTATTTACCGCTCCGATTTGTCTAGGAGTATTGCATATTTCCTTTTCTGGATTAAAGACTCTGTTTTCGCCAAGTCGCTTTTGGGTCCTCATTCACCTGCATAACACATATCCCCGGATTCCTACCGCAAGCTCTGAACCTTCTCACCTGGATCATCGCAGCTAGCTAGCTGCAATCCGAGTGACTACTCCTGGCTAACGCCTCTGTCCCGAAGCAAGCACCAATTAGCCTGGAGCTAGCCCATGCTAGGCCCATCTCCCGGCTAGCTGAAGAGGTCCATCAGCCACTCCTGGACCCGTTTTACTGCCAGTACGGGGTACAGAACCCCGCCGATTCTTCACGACTGGACTACCGACGTAATCTGCTCGAGGAGGTTACTCAACTGGCTCCTACGTCGTGACGTCCCCTGAATGCCCATCTGCTAGCCTGCTAGCCGTGGCCCACTAGCTGTCTAGAGCATATCGGACAGTTAGCTAATAGGTCCATCGGCCAATTTCTCGTGTCACTATTCCTATTTTGCTAATTGGCCTGAGCCCCTTTTACCACATGAAGCCCTGCTTATCCATCACGACTGGACTATTGACGTAATCTGCCCAAGGTTTTTTTCCCAACAGACCCCTTTGTCACGACGTCCCCTGAATGCCCATGTACTAGCCTGCTAGCCGCGGCCCGCTAGCTGTCTGGAGCATATTGGACTGTTAACTGAATAGATCCATTTGCCAATTGGACTGGAGCCCTCTGCTACACGGAACCCTACTAATCCATCATGACTGGTCTATCGATGGAACCGCACGAGAAGGCTAAAAAATACTTTCCTCCATCGTGACGTTCCTCTAAGGCCCTTCTGCTAGCTTGCTAGCCCCCGCCTGCTAGCTGTCTGAATCGCCGTGTCTCCAGCCAGCCCAACCATTCACTGGACCTCTATGATCACCTGGCTACGCTTGCCTCTTCCTAATGTCAATATGCCTGTCATGCAGGTGAAAGAGGACCCAAAAGCGACTTAACAGAAACAGAGTTTATTCAAGTCCAAACAGAAAACGACAAATCCTGAATCCTTAACAGGAAATGTCCAAACAGGGAATAACAGAAATCCTCTAGTCTGTAGAGGGGAATAACAGGAGAAGCGGCCACAGACTGCAGGTCGCTTCGGGTAGGCGCAGGCCGTAGCTGACAGAGACACCTGCTCACACGCAGCATCTGATGAAGGCAAAAACATGACAGGACAGGGCGATACACAATCACAGCACGGTGAATTCTAAACAAGGAACCGACAGGACAGGAACGGAACACAAAGGAAGAAATAGGGACTCTAATCAGGGGAAAGGATCGGGAACAGGTGTGGGAAGACTAAATGATGATTAGGGGAATAGGAACAGCTGGGAGCAGGAACGGAACGATAGAGAGAAGAGAGAGCGAGAGAGTGAGAGAGGGAGGGGGAGAGAGAGGGATAGAAAGAGGGAAAGAACCTAATAAGACCAGCAGAGGGAAACGAATAGAATGGGGAGCACAGGGACAAGACATGATAATAAATGACAAACATGACAGTACCCCCCACTCACCGAGCGCCTCCTGGCGCACTCGAGGAGGAATCCTGGCGGCAACGGAGGAAATCATCGATGAGTGAACGGTCCAGCACGTCCCGAGACGGAACCCAACTCCTCTCCTCAGGACCGTAACCCTCCCAATCCACTAAGTATTGGTGACCCCGTCCCCGAGAACGCATGTCCATGATCTTATGTACCTTGTAAATAGGTGCGCTCTCGACAAGGACGGGAGGGGGAGGGAAGACGAACGGGGGTGCGAAGAAAGGGCTTAACACAGGAGACATGGAAGACAGGATGGACGCGACGAAGATGTCGCGGAAGAAGCAGTCGCACAGCGACAGGATTGACGACCTGGGAGACACGGAACGGACCAATGAACCGCGGAGTCAACTTACGAGAAGCTGTCGTAAGAGGAAGGTTGCGAGTGGAAAGCCACACTCTCTGGCCGCAACAATACCTTGGACTCTTAATCCTGCGTTTATTGGCGGCTCTCACAGTCTTCCCCGCAGACAAAGGCAGACCGGTAATGAAGTCTAAGGCGATGTGAGACCATGGTCGAGAAGGAATGGGGAGCGGTCTGAGACGACCGGCAGGAGGAGAGTTACCCGACTTAGGAGGAGAGTTACCCGACTTAGTCTGCGCGCAGTCCGAACAAGCAGCCACGAAACGGCGCGTGTCACGCTCCTGAGTCGGCCACCAAAAGCGCTGGCGAATAGACGCAAGAGTGCCTCGAACACCGGGATGACCAGCTAACTTGGCAGAGTGAGCCCACTGAAGAACAGCCAGACGAGTGGAAACAGGAACGAAAAGGAGGTTACTAGGACAAGCGCGCGGCGACGCAGTGTGCGTGAGTGCTTGCTTAACCTGTCTTTCAATTCCCCAGACTGTTAACCCGACAACACGCCCATAAGGAAGAATCCCCTCGGGATCAGTAGAAGCCACAGAAGAACTAAACAGACGGGATAAGGCATCAGGCTTGGTGTTCTTGCTACCCGGACGGTAAGAAATCACAAACTCGAAACGAGCGAAAAACAACGCCCAACGAGCTTGACGGGCATTAAGTCGTTTGGCAGAACAGATGTACTCAAGGTTCTTATGGTCTGTCCAAACGACAAAGGAACGGTCGCCCCCTCCAACCACTGTCGCCATTCGCCTAGGGCTAAGCGGATGGCGAGCAGTTCACGGTTACCCACATCATAGTTGCGCTCAGATGGCGACAGGCGATGAGAAAAATAAGCGCAAGGATGAACCTTATCGTCAGACTGGAAGCGCTGGGATAGAATGGCTCCCACGCCTACCTCTGAAGCGTCAACCTCGACAATGAATTGTCTAGTGACGTCAGGAGTAACGAGGATAGGAGCGGACGTAAACGTTCTTTTAGAAGATCAAAAGCTCCCTGGGCGGAACCGGACCACTTAAAACACGTCTTGACAGAAGTAAGAGCTGTGAGAGGGGCAGCAACTTGACCGAAATTACGAATGAAACGCCGATAGAAATTAGCGAAACCTAAAAAGCGCTGCAACTCGACACGTGACCTTGGAACGGGCCAATCACTGACAGCTTGGACCTTAGCGGAATCCATCTGAATGCCTTCAGCGGAAATAACGGAACCGAGAAAAGTAACGGAGGAGACATGAAAAGAGCACTTCTCAGCCTTTACGTAGAGACAATTCTCTAAAAGGCGCTGTAGAACACGTCGAACGTGCTGAACATGAATCTCGAGTGACGGAGAAAAAATCAGGATATCGTCAAGATAGACAAAAACAAAGATGTTCAGCATGTCTCTCAGAACATCATTAACTAATGCCTGAAAAACAGCTGGCGCATTGGCGAGACCGAACGGCAGAACCCGGTACTCAAAATGCCCTAACGGAGTGTTAAACGCCGTTTTCCACTCGTCCCCCTCTCTGATGCGCACGAGATGGTAAGCGTTACGAAGGTCCAACTTAGTAAAGCACCTGGCTCCCTGCAGAATCTCGAAGGCTGATGACATAAGGGGAAGCGGATAACGATTCTTAACCGTTATGTCATTCAGCCCTCGATAATCCACGCAGGGGCGCAGAGTACCGTCCTTCTTCTTAACAAAAAGAACCCCGCCCCGGCCGGAGAGGAAGAAGGCACTATGGTACCGGCGTCAAGAGACACAGACAAATAATCCTCGAGAGCCTTACGTTCGGGAGCCGACAGAGAGTATAGTCTACCTCGAGGAGGAGTGGTCCCCGGAAGGAGATCAATACTACAATCATACGACCGGTGAGGAGGAAGGGAGTTGGCTCGGGACCGACTGAAGACCGTGCGCAGATCATGATATTCCTCCGGCACTCCTGTCAAATCGCCAGGTTCCTCCTGAGAAGTAGGGACAGAAGAAACGGGAGGGATGGCAGACATTAAACACTTAACATGACAAGAAACGTTCCAGGATAGGATAGAATTACTAGACCAATTAATAGAAGGATTATGACATACTAGCCAGGGATGACCCAAAACAACAGGTGTAAACGGTGAACGGAAAATCAAAAAAGAAATAGTCTCACTGTGGTTATCAGATGCTGCGAGAGTTAAAGGTAGTGTCTCAAATTTGATACTGGGAAGATGACTACCATCTAAGGCAAACATGGGCGTAGGCTTGTCTAACGGTCTGAAAGGAATGTTATGTTTCCGAACCCATGCTTCGTCCATGAAACAACCCTCAGCCCCAGAGTCAATCAAGGCACTGCATGTAGCACCCGAACCGGTCCAGCGTAGATGGACCGACATAGTAGTACAAGATCTAGATGAAGAGACCTGAGTAGTAGCGCTCACCAGTAGCCCTCCGCTTACTGATGGGCTCTGGCCTCTTACTGGACATGAATTAACAAAATGTCCAGCAACTCCGCAATAGAGGCACAGGCGGTTGGTGATCCTCCGTTCCCTCTCCTTAGTCGAGATGCGAATCCCTCCCAGCTGCATGGGCTCAGTCTCAAAGCCAGAGGAGGGAGATGGTTGCGATGCGGAGCAGGGAAACACCGTTGATGCGAGCTCTCTTCCACGAGCCCGGTGACGAAGATCTACCCGTCGTTCTATGCGGATGGCGAGAGCAATCAAAGAGTCCACATCTGAAGGAACCTCCCGGGAGAGAATCTCATCCTTAACCACTGCGTGGAGTCCCTCCAGAAAACGAGCGAGCAGCGCCGGCTCGTTCCACTCACTAGAGGCAGCAAGAGTGCGAAACTCAATAGAATAATCCGTTATGGACCGTTCACCTTGGCATAAGGAAGCCAGGGCCCTAGAAGCCTCCCTACCAAAAACTGAACGGTCAAAAACCCGAATCATCTCCTCTTTAAAGTTCTGGAACTTGTTAGAGCAATCAGCCCTTGCCTCCCAGATAGCTGTGCCCCATTCTCGAGCCCGGCCAGTAAGGAGTGAAATGACGTAAGCAACCCGAGCTCTCTCTCTAGAGTATGTGTTGGGTTGGAGAGAGAACACAATCTCACACTGCGTGAGAAAGGAGCGGCACTCAGTGGGCTGCCCGGAGTAGCAAGGTGGGTTATTAACCCTAGGTTCTGGAGGCTCGGCAGACCAGGAAGTAACAGGTGGCACGAGACGTAGACTCTGGAACTGTCCAGAGAGGTCGGAAACCTGAGCGGCCAGGTTCTCCACGGCATGGCGAGCAGCAGACAATTCCTGCTCGTGTCTGCCGAGCATGGCTCCTTGGATCTTGACGGCAGTGTAACGAGCGTCTGAAGTCGCTGGGTCCATTCCTTGGTCGGTTCCTTCTGTCATGCAGGTGAAAGAGGACCCAAAAGCGACTTAACAGAAACAGAGTTTATTCAAGTCCAAACAGAAAACGACAAATCCTGAATCCTTAACAGGAAATGTCCAAACAGGGAATAACAGAAATCCTCTAGTCTGTAGAGGGAATAACAGGAGAAGCGGCCACAGACTGCAGGTCGCCGGGTAGGCGCAGGCCGTAGCTGACAGAGACACCTGCTCACACGCAGCATCTGATGAAGGCAAAAACACGACAGGACAGGGCGATACACAATCACAGCACGGTGAATTCTAAACAAGGAACCGACAGGACAGGAACGGAACACAAAGGAAGAAATAGGGACTCTAATCAGGGGAAAGGATCGGGAACAGGTGTGGGAAGACTAAATGATGATTAGGGGAATAGGAACAGCTGGGAGCAGGAACGGAACGATAGAGAGAAGAGAGAGCGAGAGAGTGAGAGAGGGAGGGGGAGAGAGAGGGATAGAAAGAGGGAAAGAACCTAATAAGACCAGCAGAGGGAAACGAATAGAATGGGGAGCACAGGGACAAGACATGATAATAAATGACAAACATGACAATGCCATTTTCATTATTGTTCTGGTTATTGTTTATTGTTTTATTTCTATGTAGATCCTTTAGCCCTGCTCAATATGCCTTACCAAACATTTAGTTCCACCTACATTTACATTTACATTTAAGTCATTTAGCAGACGCTCTTATCCAGAGCGACTTACAAATTGGTGCATTCACCTTATGACATCCAGTGGAACAGTCACTTTACAATAGTGCATCTAAATCTTAAGGGGGGTGAGAAGGATTACTTATCCTATCCTAGGTATTCCTTAAAGAGGTGGGGTTTCAGGTGTCTCCGGAAGGTGGTGATTGACTCCGCTGTCCTGGCGTCGTGAGGGAGTTTGTTCCACCATTGGGGGGCCAGAGCAGCGAACAGTTTTGACTGGGCTGAGCGGGAACTGTACTTCCTCAGTGGTAGGGAGGCGAGCAGGCCAGAGGTGGATGAACGCAGTGCCCTTGTTTGGGTGTAGGGCCTGATCAGAGCCTGGAGGTACTGAGGTGCCGTTCCCCTCACAGCTCCGTAGGCAAGCACCATGGTCTTGTAGCGGATACGAGCTTCCACATATGCGATGACATCACCTGGTTAAATGTTTCTAGAGACAATATCTCTCCTATCATCACTCAATGCCTAGGTTTACCTCCAATGTACTCACATCCTACCACACCTTTGTCTGTATATTATGCCTTGAATCTATTCTATCGTGCCCAGAAACCTGCTCCTTTTACTCCCTGTTCCGAACGTACTAGACGACCAGTTCTTATAGCCTTTAGCCGTACCCTTATCCTACTCCTCCTCTGTTCCTCTGGTGTTGTAGAGGTTAATCAAATCAAATCAATTGTATTTATATAGCCCTTCTTACATCAGTTGATATATCAAAGTGCTGTACAGAAACCCATCTTAAAACCCCAAACAGCAAGCAATGCAGGTGTAGAAGCACGGTGGCTAGGAAAATCTCCCTAGAAAGGCCAAAACCAAGGAAGAAACCTAGAGAGGAACCCGGCTATGAGGGGTAGCCAGTCCTATTCTGGCTGTGCCGGGTGGAGATTATAACAGAACATGGCCAAGATGTTCAAATGTTCATAAATGACCAGCATGGTCAAATAATAGTAATCACAGTGAACAGGTCAGAGTTCCATAGCCGCATGCAGAACAGTTTAAACTGGAGCAGCAGCACAGCCAGGTGGACTGGGGACAACAAGGAGTCAACAGGCCAGGTAGTCCTGAGGCATGGTCCTAGGGCTCAGGTCCTCCAAGAGAGAGAGAGAAAGAAAGAAAAAGAGATAGAGGTAATTAGAGAGAGCATACTTAAATTCACATAGGACACCGGATAAGACAGGAGAAATACTCCAGATATAACAGACTGACCCTAGCCCCCAATACATAAACTACTGTAGCATAAAGACAGGAGGGGTCAGGAGACACCGTGGCCCCATCCGATGATACCCCCGGACAGGGCCAAACAGGCAGGATAAGGTTAATCCAGGACCTGCAGTACCTAGCTCCACTCCTATTCCCCAGGTGCTCTCATTTGTTGACTTTTGTAACCGTAAAAGCCTTGGTTTCATGCATGGTAACATTAGAAGCCTCCTCCCGAAGTTTGTTTTATCACTGCCTTAGCACATTCTGCCAACCCACGTCTTAGCCGTGTCTGAATCCTGGCTTAGGAAGACCACCAAAAACCCTGAAATGTCCATCCCTAACTATAACATTTTCCGCCAAGATAGAAATGCCAAATGAGGCGGAGTTGAAATCTACTGCAGAGATAGCCTGCAGAGTTCTGTCTTACTATCCAGGTCTTTTCCAGGTCAATTCAATCCACCTTTCCAGAAACAAGTCTCTCACAGTTGCCACTTGTTATAGAACACCCTCTGCCCCCAGCTGTGCTCTGGACACCATATGTGAATTGATTGCCCCCCCATCTATCTTCAGAGCTCGTGCTGCTACGTGACCTAAACTGAGACATGCTTAACACCCCAGCAATCCTACAATCTCACACAAATTATCAATGAACCTACCAGGTACAACCCCAAATCTGTAAACACGGGCACCCTCATAGATATCATCCTAACCAACCTACCCTCCAAATACACCTCTGCTGTTTTCAACCAAGATCTCAGCGATCACTGTCTCATTGCCTGCATCCGTAATGGGTCTGTGGTCAAACGACCACCCCTCATCACTGTCAAACTCTCCCTAAAACACTTCAGTGAGCAGGCCTTTATAATTGACCTGGCCGGGGCATCCTTGAATGATATTGACCTCATCCCGTCAGTAGAGGATGCCTGGTTATTCTTTAGATGTACCTTCCTCACCATCTTACTTAAATAAGCATGCTCCGTTCAAAAAATGTAGAACCAGGAACAGATATAGCGCTGTAATGCAACTTTTCAGGGAAGTTAGGAACCAATATACGCAGGCATTTAGGAAAGCTAAGGCTAGCTTTTTCAAACACAAATTTGCATCCTGTAGCACACTCAAAAAAGTTATCGGACACTGTAAGGTCCATGGAGAATAAGAGCACCTCCTCCCAGCTGCCCACTGCACTGAGGCTAGGAAACACTGTCACCACCGATAAATCCACTACCCTGGTCAACTGCCCCCCACAGCAACTCGCCCAAGCCTCCCCATTTCTCCTCCTCCCAAATCCAGATAGCTGAAAGAGCTGCAAAATCTGGACCCGTACAAATCAGCCGGGCTAAACAATCTGGCCCCTCTCTTTCTAAAATTGTCTGCCAAAATTGTTTCAACCCCTGTTACTAGCCTGTTCAACCTCTCTTTCGTATTGTCTGAGATTCCCAAAGATTGGAAAGTTGCCGCGGTCATCCCACTCTTCAAAGGGTGAGATACTCTAGACCCAAACTGCTACAGACCTATATATATCCTACCCTGCCTTTCTAAGGTCTTCAAAAGCCAAGTTAACAAACAGATTACCGACCATTTCAAATCCCACCATACCTTCTCTGCTATGCAATCTGGTTTCAGAGCTGGTCATGGGTGCACCTCAGCCACGCTCAAGGTCCTAAACGATATCATAACCGCCATCGATAAGAGACATTACTGTGCAGCTGTATTCATCGACCTGGCCAAGGCTTTTGACTCTGTCAATCACCATATTCTTATCGGCAGACTAAACAACCTTGGCTTCTCAAATGACTGCCTCGCCTGGTTCACCAACTACTTCTCTGATAGAGTTCAGTGTGTCAAATCGGAGGGCCTGTTGTCTGGACCTCTGGCAGTATCAATGGGGGTGCCACAGGGTTCAATTCTCGAGCCGACTCTCTTCTCTGTATACATCAATGATGTCGTTCTTGCTGCTGGTGATTCTCTGATCCACCTCTACGCAGACAAAACCATTTTGTATACTTCTGGCCCTTCTTCGGACACTGTGTTAACTAACCTCCAGACAAGTGTCAATGCCATACAACTCTCCTTCCGATGCCTCCAACTGCTCTTAAATGCAAGTAAAACTAAATGCATGCTCTTCAACCGATCGCTGCCCGCACCTGCCCGCCCGTCCAGCATCACTACTCTGGACGGTTCTGACTTAAAATATGTGGACAACTACAAATTCCTTGGTCTCTGGTTAGACTGTAAACTCTCCTTCCAGACTCAAATTAAGTATCTCCAATTCAAAATTACATCTAGAATTGGCTTCCTATTTCGCAACAAAGCATCCTTCACTCATGCTGCCAAACATACCCATGTAAAACTGACAATCCTACCGATCCTCAACTTCGGCGATGTCCTTTACAAAATAGCCTCCAACACTTTACTCAACAAATTGGATGCAGTTTATCACAGTGCCATCTGTTTTGTCACCAAAGCCCCATATACTACCCACCATTACGACCTGTATGCTCTCGTTGGCTGGCCCTCGCTTCATACCCGTTGCCAAACCCACTGGCTCCAGGTCATCTACAAGTCTCTGCTAGGTATAGCCCTGCCTTATCTCAGCTCACTGGTCACCATAGCAGTACCCACCCATAGCACACACTCCAGCAGGTATATCTCACTAGTCATCCCCCAAAGCCAAGTCCTCCTTTGGCTGCCTTTCCATCCAGTTCTCTGCTGCCAATGACTGGAACGAACTGCAAAAGCACTGAAGCTGGAGACTCATATCTCCCTCACTAGCTTTAAGCACCAGCTGTCAGTGTCACACCCTGACCATAGTTTGCTTTGTATGTTTCTATGTTTTGTTTGGTCAGGGTGTGATCTGAGTGGGCATTCTATGTTGTATGTCTAGTTTGTCTGTTTCTGTGTTTGGCCTGATATGGTTCTCAATCAGAGGCAGGTGTTAGTCGTTGTCTCTGATTGGGAGCCATATTTTGGTAGCCTGTTTTGTCATTTTGGGTTGTGGGTTGTGGCTGATTGTCTATGTTAGTTGCTTGTGTCAGCACAGTTCTCATTATAGTTTAACGGTCGCTATTCGTTTATTGTTTTGTATAGTTTGTATTCAGTGTTCAGTGTTTTCTTTAATTAAAAAATCATCATGAACACATACCACGCTGCATTTTGGTCCGCTCCTTACGACGATCGTGACTGTCAGAGCAGCTCACAGATCACTGCACTTGTACATAACCCATCTGTAATATAGCCCATCCAACTACCTCATCCCCATACTGTATTTATTTATTTATCTTGCTCCTCTGCACCCCAGTATCTCTACTTGCACATTTATCTTCTGCACATCAATCACTCCCGTGTTTAATTTGTATATTGTAATTACTTTGCCACCATTACCTTTTTATTGCCTTACCTCTCTTATCTTGCCTCATTTGCACACACTGTATATAGCTTTTTTCTACTGTATTATTGACTCTATGTTTGTTTATTCCATGTGTAACTCTGTGTTGTTGTATGTGTCGAACTGCTTTGCTTTATTCTTGGCCAGGTCACAGTTGTAAATGAGAACATGTTCTCAACTAGCCTACCTGGTTAAATAAAGGTGAAATAAAATTAACAAAAATAAAATAGAGCAGCTGAGAGCTTTATGAGTGGGACTGGTGCCGAGTGTTCCGATTGGGTTTACAGTGTAATGGCTGTGTAAATCGAGTGTGTTTATGTTTGTCTGTGTCTGTGTGCAAGTGTGTGTGTGTTTAATGTGTCAGACAATCAGACAGTCAGCTCTCCCGTGAAGCAGAGAGAGGGGAGATGCTGCACTGTCCTGCCACTTCAGAAGAGGTACTGGCTAACTGGGAGAGAGGTGGTAGGTCGATTGGTTGGTTGGTTGGTCGTGTGGGGGATTGAATAACAACCTCCTGTATTGTACCGTATTGTACCGTACCGTACAGCCTCTCACAATACATCCTCCTCAGGCCAACTCCCTCGCTTCGTCTCAAATGCATCCTATTCCCTATAGTACACTTCATTAGTGGATAGGGTGCTATTTGGGACGCACACCCTTTACATCATTTTATCACGTCACTTCACACTGGGCACACATTTCAATATACATGATCTATTTATTTAGGTTGACAGCATGACATTGAAACAACGACGCTGATTCAAACATACAATTCTACTATCAACATTGAAACAAGGTCAAATAAAATATGTCTAATCAAATATAAAAATCGATGTAATTTCAACCACCCCAATATATCTTGTATATTGCATGTTTTTTAGTTTCTATGTGAAATGTTCCATGCAATTTAAATGTATGTTGAAATTAGATTGATATAACAACCTGTTAGTCAGGTTAAGTCAATGTATTTTCAAGTCCAATGTATTTTCCGCGTTGATTCCATGTCAAAATTTGATGACAAATTATATTGAAACAACATTGATTCAACATTGATTCAACCAGGGTGTTATCATTTGGCACAAAAGCCCTAGAATTATTGGACACTTTTCTGTTCACTACTCACTAATGCCTTTAATGGAAAAAGGCTCTTCAGAATGACAAGCAGCGAATGGCATGCTAATTCAGAATTAAACAGGGGTTGTGTCCAAAATGGTGCCCTATTCCTTATATAATGCACTACTTTTGTAGGGGATAGGGTGCCATTTTGGATATAGCGATGCTTTCACATTCATACACTTGGCTTCCGCAGTGTGTTCAGCCTGCTTTAAATGAGCCGCTTTATTGATAAAAAACGTTACATTCGCTAAAGTGAGAGGGATGGAAATCCATCTCGGTCCTGATTGCTTCATCTGGGAGAATGCACAAATGTATAGCTGTGTGTTGTGTGAGAGGAATCCCAATGAGGTGATGATGGAGGACAGAAGCTCTCGTCCCTCAAATGCCAAATTAGATGCCTTTTTCCCCAAAATGATGTTTGGTTTATTTCCCTTCTGGGATAAATAAAGTAAATCATGCTATTTTCCTTTTGGAGAGAATACTGTGTGTAAAAGCAGTTCAAAAGAGGCAGGACATCTCCTTGACTCAAGATTGAGAGGTCCACTGGACACTGGGTAGGTTTTCAAAATTGCGGTAACTTTCCAAAAAATTCGAGCTTTTTTAAAAATCCAGAAAGTTACCGGAATTTTGCAACCCCACTGTGATGCCAAACAATACTTTAACAGAGCAATATTCAATGTGGGTTCCAGGCTATGGCTGCCCTTCCCATTGTCCCCAAGTGGATGTTTTGTGCCCACAGACAGATAGACAGAGTTAAACCTTCCTTCCATATCTTCTGTAGATAGACAAGTGGAGGAGTGATGTGACCTTTCCATCTGCCCCTGGGGACAGGAAAATCAGGATCTTTCCCTGACAAAAGATTGAAAAACGGCAGCCGGTAGGCTTCTGTTGCTAGGCAGCAAGGCCTCACAGAAACAGTGTGTCAACAATAAAAGACAAATGAAAAATAGATTGCATTTCAGTGCGTTTGAGAATGGTCACAATGGAATCAGAGATGTAGAGGCTCGTACTGTATGTATGACTGCATGACTTTGTAACCACTTTGTAACCATGGTTGCAACATAGCTTTTTAGAAGACATGAGAGTTGGTAGTAAAGGCTAAGGATGCATCCCAAGTGGCAGCCTATTCCCTATTCCGTATGTAGTGCACAACAGTTAGAACATGGCTATACACATCATGGCAAGACAGCAGCCAATTGTCATCTTTGGTATGTGTCAATAGACAGCCATTATTATATCTGACTCATACATCCTGCAGTCAAAGGCAATGTTAGGATTGGAAACAAATACTAGGAATACCTCCCAAATGGCACCCTATTCCCTATATACTGTGTCACACCCTGATCTGTTTCACCCGTCTTTTTGCTTGTCTCCACCCCCCTCCAGGTGTCACCCATCTTCCCCATTATCCCGAGTGTATTTATACCTGCATTCTCCGTTTCTCTGTCTGTTGCCAGTTCCATTTGTTTCACCAAGCCTACCAGCATTTTTTTGCGTGCTCCTGTCTTTCTCCAGTTCCTGTTTTCTAGCTTTCCCAGTTTTGACCATTCTGCCTGCCCTGACCCTCCGTTTCTCTGTCTGTTGCCAGTTCCATTTGTTTCACCAAGCCTACCAGCATTTTTTTGCGTGCTCCTGTCTTTCTCCAGTTCCTGTTTTCTAGCTTTCCCAGTTTTGACCATTCTGCCTGCCCTGACCCTCAGCCTGCCTGCCATTCTGTTCCTTGTCATACCACTCTGGATTACTGACCTCTGCCTGCCCTGAGCCTGCCGGCTGTTCTGTACCTTTCAGACTCTGCTTTGGATTACTGACCTCTGCCTGCCCTTGACCTGTCGTTTGCCTGCCCCCCTGTTCTAGTAATAAACTTTTGTTACTTTGAAACTGTCTGCGTCTGGGTCTTCTCCTGAGCCTTGACAGTACGAACTGACCATGACGGACCCAGCAGACTCGGACCAGCTCCACAATGCCATCTCCTCCCAAGGAGCCACCATTGGAAGGCACGAGGAGTTGCTTCGTGGTCTTATGAAAGGGTTCCAGATCTTGGCCAAAACGCCACGACCGCGTGTTGAACACATTGCTGGAGCAATTCCGCGGGTTGTCTGTCAGGCAACCTACCACGATGGTAACCTCCCAGCCCCTCAGTAACCCGGCTGTTAGCAGCGCGGCAGCCGTGCTCGGGAACCCGTCGGGCAATTCTCGCGCATTGTTCTCTCATCATCGAGCTGCAGCCCTCCTCCTTCCCCTCTGTCCGCTCGATGACTTGCGTACCTCATCATGCTGATGTCCGGAAGGGCTCTCGCATGGGCTACGGCTGTGTGGGAACAACAGTCGTATGCTTCAGTCTGGAGGAGTTGGTGGCGGAGGTGAAGAAGGTTTTCGAAATTGACGAACTGAACTGATAGTATTGAGATAGAATTTAATTACGCAGTCTATTCGAAATATGTTGACTTGTTATGGATTGTACTTGGCCTCTGTGGTGTTCTGACCTCAGCAGAGTGTTGTGAACGAATCCATTCAGCATTATCATCATGTGCTATTCAACAACGCTGACCCAAATGGAAGTTTGATCGCTCTTTCATAGACTTTTATTGCCCCCAGTCAGAGCACTTTACCCTTGACGATGCTGTCATGACAGTGTAATCACCGTGACAATGTTGTCACGCCCGCAGGGTCCAGAGGGATTATTGAGCTCATGGTCAGGTAAAACAGGAGCTTGGGGCTGTGTCACAAATGGCACCCTGTTTCCTATATAGTGGGTAATCTGGTCACAAGTAGAGCACTAGGGTGCCATTTGTGATGCAAACAGGATTCAGGAGTTGAGTGTGAGAGAAAGAAACCTTGATGATGATGGCAATAATAGCTATATTTAAACTGGTCAATACACTGTGCATTTTAGAACAGCATGGGTGAGACAGCTGAAGCAGAATGTAGAGAGAGAGAGAGAGAGAAGAGAAAGAGATGGAGGGATAGAGGAAGAGAGTTGGCAGGCAGGGAGGCAGGGATTCACACATACACCTGTTTCCTAGTGATGGTGTGAGTGGGAGACAGAGAGGGTTGAGAGTGGAGGAGGGGTGAAGAGACTGAGATGACCCACAATAGAGTCCCTGTTCCTCAGCACCTGCCTCTCCTCCCTCCCTCCTTCCCTCCCTCTACAACCCACAAAACAGGCCCCCTCTTAGAACAGGCTTCAGTGGCTTTAAAGGGGATGGTATATCCTCTCTCTCTCTCTCTCTCTCTCTCCTCTCTCTCTCTTTCTCTCTCTCTCTCTCTCCTCTCTCTCTCTCTCTCTCTCTCTCTCTCTCTCTCTCTCTCTCTCTCTCTCTCTCTCTCTCTCTCTCTGCATTTAAAGCTCTGACTCAAACCAACAAAGAGGGCTTTTTACTGTTGAGTTTAAAGCCAAAAGCATCACTCTAATATCTGCCAGGTAAGCTACTTCCTCCCACCAGTGGTTTTTGAGGTTGTCTGTCTCCCAGTTCATAAAATGCCACCTGCATGCTGCCGTTATCTAACATCTCTACACAGGCTCCTCTAGTCTACTAGAGATGGCATCTACATCCCTTTTCCTGAAAAAAAAGACACACAGTTCTTTAAGGGCGTTCTTTCTGTGAAATCCACTTTGCTTCCTCTTAGGAAATCAATGGAGGATAAAAGAAAAGAAAACATGGGAAAATGTTAAAAAGCAATTTTCTACAAGGACACACGTTTCTCCCCGTAATACAAATATTGTAAAGTGCTTTGCATCACCTGTTTATCATCCTGTTCAAGAGTTCTTACATAGAAAAACTATAAAACAAAAATCAAAGAAAACTCAGATAAACTCAGCAAAAAAAGAAACTTCACTTTTTCAGGACCCTGTCATTTCAGGACCCTGTCATCCCATGCTTGTTCAATCGGCAGGGTAGCCTAGTGGCTAGAGCGTTGGACTAGTAACCGGAAGTTTGTGAGTTCAAACCCCGAGCTGACAAGGTACAAATCTGTCGTTCTGCCCCTGAACAGGCAGTTAACCCACTGTTCCCAGGCCGTCATTGAAAATAAGAATATGTTCTTAACTGACTTGCCTGGTTAAATAAAGGTTAAAAAAAATACAACTATAAACAATTAATGATCATGCACCTGTGGAACGGTTGTTAAGACACTAGCAGCTTACAGATGGTAGGCAATTAAGGTCACAGTTATGAAAACGTAGGACACTAAAGAGGCCTTTCTACTGACTCTGAAAAACACAAAAAGAAAGATGCCCAGGGTTCCTGCTCATCTGCGTGAACGTGCCTTAGGCATGCTGCAAGGAGGCATGAGGACTGCAGATGTGGCCAGGGCAAGAAACTGCAATGTCCGTACTGTGAGACGCCTAAGACAGCGCTACAGGGAGACAGGACGGACAGCTGATCATCCTCACAGTGGCAGACCATGTGTAACAACACCTGCACAGGATCGGTACATCCGAGCATCACACCTGCGGGACAGGTACAGGATGGCAACAACAACTGCCCGAGTTACACCAGGAAGGCACAATCCCTCCATCAGTGAGCAGACTGTCCGCAATAGGCTGAGAGTCTGGACTGAGGGCTTGTAGGCCTGTTGTAAGGCAGGTCCTCACCAGACATCACCGGCAACAATATTGGCTATGGGCACAAACCCACTGTCGCTGGACCAGACAGGACTGGTAAAAAGTGCTCTTCTCTGACGAGATGCGGTTTTGTCTCACCAGGGGTGAGGGTCGGATTCGCATTTATCTTCGAAGGAATGAGGCCTGTACTCTGGAGCGGGATCGATTTGGAGGTGGAGGGTCCGTCATGGTCTGGGGCGGTGTGTCACAGCATCATCTGACTGAGCTTGTTGTCATCGCAGGCAATCTCAACTCTGTGCGTTACAAGGAAGACATCCTCCTCCCTCATGTGGTACCCTTCCTGCAGGCTCATCCTGACATGACCCTCCAGCATGACAATGCCACCAGCCTTACTGCTCATTCTGTGTGTGATTTCCTGCAAGACAAGAATATCAGTGTTCTGCCATGGCCAGCGATGAGGCCGGATCTCAATCCCATTGAGCACGTCTGGGACCTGCTGGATCGGAGGGTGAGGGCTAGGGCCATTCCCCCCAGAAATGTCTGGGAATTTGCAGGTGCCTTGGTGGAAGAGTGGGGTAACATCTCACAGCAAGAACTGGCAAATCTGGTGCGTTCCTTGAGGAGGAGATGCACTTCAGTACTTAATGCTACTTTTGAACCCCCCCCCCTTTGTTCAGGGACACATTATTCAATTTCTGTTAGTCACATGTCTGTGGAATTGTTCAGTTTATGTCTCAGTTCTTGAATCTTGTTATGTTCATACAAATATTTACACGTTAAGTTCGCTGAAAATAAACGCAGTTGACAGTGAGAGGACGTTTCTTTTTTTGCTGAGTTTATAACTAATCCCATTGTATACAGTGTATATAAATCCAACTACTTGGGCTCAGCTGAAACGTGGGATACCTGAATTATTCACTATTTAGTGCACAAATTTTGACCTACGGTATGGACAGTAAATAGGGAATAGGGTTGTCATTTGCGATGCTTTGATACGTTTCTGTGAAGGTGGTGGACCATGACTTGTGGCATCATGCAGGGATGAAAGAGTCATTACAACACATCTGGGGCATAGCGTGTGGCTACACATGCAGGCACATGTCGAGCAGGTTGACGTTTATTGTCATGAGTCTTGTCCTGGAGGCTGAGTGATTTCCCCTTGTCGGACATTACATTTACTGTTAGATGAATTGCATGGCTGTCTAGCACTATTATCATATTTACAGTTAGAAATCGAGCTAATGTGTTTTGAGTTCTCGCTTCCACAGGCGGTAAATAGCCTAGGCCATTATGCACAAAAAAACATGCAGGCAAATTCATCTCTAAAGGGCCTAAATGAAACGTTGCACATCAAAATATATCCCGCATGAATTGTATGAAATAATAGATGAAGTAGCTAACTTCTTTCATGTCTTGCTTGGCACTGGATAAAGTCAGTCTCGAGCCCCACCACTTAGCTACCTCTGATATCTGATTCACTGAATGAGGGAATTATTCTTATTTTATTTTATTTTTTGGTTGTAGTCCAATGTTACAGCGTCATATCTCCTGGAGAGCTGCTGGGTGTTCCAGCCCCACTCGAACACACCAGATTCTACAAATCAACTACTCAACAGGACCTCGTTAAACTGACTCGGGTGTGTGTTGAGCAGTGAGGGATCAAACGTCTGCACACCCAGTGGCCTAGCTCTCCAAATGGAGAGTTGACCACGTGTTTAATACAGTAACAGTGTTGACTTCAGGGCATTTCTTTCCACAGTGGTATCATTATGATATTGAGTAGCATTAGTTGTTGTTGGTTTTGATTCAAAGCCAAAAATTCTGAAAACCTAGGGTGATCTAGCTAATGATTAGCCCATTGGGGTAGTCTAAATGCTTATGATCAACCCCATGCTTCAGCCATCTATAGCCTAGCCACTATGCTACTACATCCTTTAGGCTACAGGAGAATGTACAATAAAAATGCTCATTGCTAAGATAGCGCACCTGCCTGATGAGCCATGTTATAGCCTTTTTGTGAAAGAGCCGTTCCTAAAAATCCTACTTTTTGCCAACACGGGCTCAATTCTGGGGTGGAATATTAGCAGGTGTGTGGCGCACAGACTTCAAAATGTGTATTAAATTACATTCCAAGTGGCATTAGAAAGGTCTTAAAAATTATACTTCATGGAACCTGCAGATACCCTGTAGATAGCACAGCTGCAAAGTCAACATTATCTCTATTGTAAAAATTCATAAAAACAAAAACGAGCATTTTGGTCTTAATTAATGTTAGGGTTAGTGTTAGCAGTGTGTTTAGGGTTAGGTTTCAAATCTGATTTTAGGACTTTGTGGTTGTGCCAGCTAGTTGTGCCACTCTGCAGAGCTGCCTCGAGAACATGATTAAAAACACGAACCTGCATGTGTCGACAAGGATCATCGTCTGTGGTCCTCCAAATGTCATGGTAACAAGGATACACTCCGATCAATACGCTCACAAAGGTTGCACTGTTCTGTTTGGTTATTTCAGTTAATGTTCTTCAAATCATAATAGACCTAAATGAATAGTAAAAATCAGAGGGCCATTATATTGAACATTATATCTATGAAGCCGTATGGTGCCATTGCCAATAGGCAATGAATAGGAGAAACGAATGGCAGCTTCAGTGAAAAGTATTAATCTTACCAAACTGCCTCCAAATTCACACAGAAACACTATTTCTAGATTGTGACACAAAGGTTTTGTTTGTGTGTTTGTTACACCGGTGCAGGGCGCGTGTGTGTGTGTGTGTGTGTGTGTGTGTGTGTGTGTGTGTGTGTGTGTGTGTGTGTGTGTGTGTGTGTGTGTGTGTGTGTGTGTGTGTGTGTGTGTGTGTGTGTGTGTGTGTGTGTGTGTGTGTGTGTGTGTGTGTGTGTGTGTGTGTGTGTGTGTGTGTGTTACACCCACGCAGTTTGGCACAGAAGCTGAGGAGTGTATGTACCATATAGACTACTGCTGTGTGACATAAACATCTCTGGCTTTACTCATCTTGCTATTCTATTCCTTCACAAGATTCTATTCTATTTCCTCTATTACTTTATGCATCTTTACTGACAGCTATAAGTGAATAATAACACCATGGCTGTTCTATCAGTTATTTACATATATATATGCTGCATCCCTTACATGGAATACAATGATACATACAGTATGTGTGTTTCAGTGAATGATTGCCTGTGTGTTTTACCACTGTGTGACTGTTTGTTCATCAGAGTGTTTATGCTATGAAAATGGACACATACAAACCAGCTGTGTGTGTCTCTAATGATCGCTGTAGTGTGTGTGGTTACTGACGTATGAGTAGAATTGCCTGCAGTCCTGGGGGAGAATCCCCCCTTCGACACACACACACACACACACACACACACACACACACACACACACACACACACACACACACACACACACACACACACACACACACACACACACACACACACACACACACACACACACACACACGTCACACACTGCCAGCTGGTGCATCTCACACTCGCATAATCTCTCCTCAATTTGTCACCCCTCTAAATCGCATTCATCTGGCTTCCTATCCATTGTGTGTGGTGGGCTGTTTACACAACTCTCCTCCCTCCAGTAGAGTTGATGTCTCTGTCTAAACCCCTGGTCCCTCAGGAGGATGACATTTATTCATGAGCAGCTTAGATGCCCCCTGTGCTGTTCGTAGCTATTATTTGTAGTGTTGGTTGGGGTTTGTGTGAGGGTGGGGTAACCATGAAAAAGAGGATTTGGATTTTAAAAATAGCCACACAGGCCTCATAGTAGGGATGGCTGAGGCAAGGTGGTTGGTTGGATGATCTAGGTATCACAGTCCCTGATCGCCCCTAGCTTTGTTTTGGGTGTTTGGCGCCCCCTACGATGAAGTAACGCTCAAGACATGAGCTTGTGGGAACTGACTGAAAGTAACACCGTAACTAGTGTCCAATATTTAGCCAAGCTATTTGTAAAGCTAAAGGTATTAGAAGCCTGTTTTATTAATAACAAGGGGTCTTCTTGTGCGATTCAGTTCAAGCATGTGTGGATTACACCAATCTCCTCTGCCTGCACCGTGCTTGTTGTGTTGTCTATTCAGATTTTACCGCTGAGTAAAGTACATTTTAATCCGTTAACCAATGTCTTAACAAACCGCTTAATGCTAATCTGGAGCTACCTTATGCTAACCGTGCTAAACTAGACTAGGGCACTAGCACAAATTATGCCCTGACCAACACTCTAGGTCTTACGGTCCAATGAACAGGACCGCCACTGAGATTATGCGTGAACTCTGTTGACCTTTTACCAGATTACACCTGGTTATCCCATTCAGAAAATAAGATTGACAAATTACCAATCTGGTTCCCTAGTAAATCCCCTACGACATTTCCTCATGGCAACAATCGCTATTGTTATTACGTGCAGCCCTCATACTTAGAGTCACAGTATCTTGAGGATAGAGTACATGAATAATATGATGCCTTTTCATGGATTGAGCCACATTCAAAGACAAGAGTACACAGTCCCATCGATTTTATAGTCTTGTTACACATAGTTCCTAATGACAATGAGCAAGTCTGGGCGAGTTAGTGGATCCCCATCTTTGCTGTGATTGTAGGCTGATTATTGATCCATTCTGAGATTGAGTGTTTATCTGAACCATTCACTTCACTGGTTACATCGCATGCATATCTCTCAATGAAAAAGAGAACTGTGAACCAATCCGAAAGCTTCTCTTCCAGAATATGTTGATTGTTTGGTTCTGGAGTCGTGTGTCCCATATTACAGTGGCACTGTTGTGATAATCTTACCATCAAAGCATGTTTAGAAAGGAGTGGAGTTATATTTAACCTGTCTTCTGGATCAAAGTGGGTTAGTAGCCTTGCGGCGGCAGGTAGTCTAGTGGTTAAAAAGACAAGCCAGCAACCGGAGGGTTGCCAGATTAAATCCTGGGTCCGACAGTCTAGTTTAGCACGGTTAGCATAAGGTAGCTCCTTCCTGTTGGGAAGTGAGCTGGTATCAAATCCTATATGCCGTTGCCTGCTGTTTTGGCCTTGTGCAAGGCACTTAAGCCCCCACAACAAAATCTTCCTGGTTGCCCAGTGTGACTGATCCTGCACTTCTCCAAAATCTGTGTGTCTTCTGGAGGGGTTGGGTTGAAAGTGGATGTACAATTTCAGTTTGACCTTGTGTGAAATTGACCAAGAAATTAAGATTTGTGCTGGCACTTTTTTTTTGCCAACTTTTGGAATTATGTGTGAACTGATAACGACAAAAGCTGAAATGGAGAATAACATCATCTTCCTCCCCGATAGTTGAATGTGTTCCCTTTAAAAAAAATAAGGGTCTGTATCATATGGACACCCAGTATGGCACCGACAGAGATTGTCGACTCGCTTCGAGTCCTTAGAAAACGATGCAGTTATTTGTTTTTTTTATGTATTATTTCTTACATTGTTAGCCCAGAAAATCTCAAGTGTTTTTACATACAGCCGGGAAGAACTATTGGATATCATTGTGACCAGGAATACGTCTTTCCCGAAGCGGATCCTTTGTTCGGACCTCCACCCAGGACATGTGATCTTATCCCAGAGGCCGACCCAAAACAACACGGTCGCCGCAGGAGAGGCAGACAGAGCGACCTACTGGTCAGACTCAGAAGGTGAGTACACCATCCACTGCTTCCGAGCATATTACTCGCTAATGTCCAATCTCTAGATAACAAGGTGGACAAAATTAAATTAGGGCACGAGTTGCCTTCCAGAGAGACATCAGAGATTGTAACATTCTCTGTTTCACGGAAACATGGCTCACTTGGGATATGTTGTCAGAGTCGGTACAGCCACCCGGTTTCTTCAGAAACAGAAACAAACATCTCTCTGATAAAAAGGAGGGTGGATGTGTGTATGCCTTATGATTAACGACTCATGGTGTAATCACAACAACATACAGGAACTCAAGTCCTTATGTTCACCCGACTTAGAATTCCTTACAATCCAATGCCAAACACATTATCTTCCAAAGAATTCTCTTCGATTATAGTCACAACCGTGTATATCCCCCCCAAGCAGATTCCTCGTCTGTCATGTTTTGTCTTATATTGTCTTGTCATTATGCTTTCCCTTCTGTTCGTTTCCCCCTGCTGGTCTTATTAGGTTCGTTCCCTTTTTCTATCCCTCTCTCTCTCCCTCCCTCTCTCTCCTCTCTCTATCGTTCCGTTCCTGCTCCCAGCTGTTCCTCATTCTCCTACTCACTCATTTAGTCTTTCCACACCTGTTCCCTATCTTGCCCTCTGATTAGAGTCCCTATTTCTCCCCTTGTCTTCCGTTTCTGTCCTGTCGGATCCTTGTATATTGTTCGCCGTGCTGTGTCTTGTTTCCCTCAGATGCTGCGTGTGAGCAGGTATCTGAGTCTGCTACGGTCGGTGCCTTCCCGAGGCAACCTACAGTTAATGGTCGAGTCTCCAGTCTGTCCTCGTCACTACGAGTGGATTTTAGTTTTTTATGTTTTGTTTTCTGCTCTGATTGTCCAGGAGTATTGCTTTTATCCTTTACTCTGTCCTTTACTCTGTTTTCACCAAGTCGCTTTTGGGTCCTCATTCACCTGCATAACAGAAGGATCCGACCAAGAATGGACCCAGCGACTATGGATTCTCTCTACTCTACTCTCGAGTTCCAGGGAGCGATGCTCGGCAGACACGAGCAGGAATTGTCTGCTGCTCGGCATGCCGTTGAGACCCTGGCCGCTCAGGTCTCCGACCTCTCAGGACAGTATCAGAGTCTTCGTCTCGTGCCACCAGCTACTTCCGGGTCTTCCGAGCCTCCGGAACCTAGGGTTAATAACCCACCATGTTATTCTGGGCAGCCCACTGAGTGCCGCTCCTTTCTCACCCAGTGTGATATAGTGTTCTCTCTCCAACCCAACACATACTCAAGAGAGAGAGCTCGGATTGCCTACGTCATATCACTCCTTACTGGTCGGGCTCGGCAGTGGGGCACAGCTATCTGGGAGGCAAGCGCTGAGTGTACTAACAATTATCTGAACTTTAAAGAGGAGATGATAAGGGTTTTTGATCGTTCAGTTTTTGGGAAAAAGCTTCCTGGTCCCTGTCTTCCCTATGTCAAGGTAATCGATCCATAACGGATTACTCTATAGAGTTTCGCACTCTTGCTGCCTCCAGTAACTGGAACGAGCAGGCGTTGCTCGCTCGTTTTCTGGAGGGACTCCACGCTAAGGTTAAGGATGAGATTCTCTCTCGGGAGGTTCCATCCAGCGTGGATTCTTTGATTGAACTCGCTATTCGCATTGAACGACGGGTAGATCTTCGTCACCGAGCTCATAGAAGAGAGCTCGCGTTAACTGTGTCTCCCTCTCTCCGACACTACCATCTTTCCCCACTGACTCAGGTGTTGAGCCCATGCAGCTGGGGGTATTCGCATTTCGACTAAGGAGAGGGAACGGAGAATCACCAACCGCCTCTGTCTCTATTGCGGTTCCGCTGGTCATTTTGTCATTTCATGTCCAGTTAAAGGCCAGAGCTCATCAGTAAGCGGAGGGCGACTGATAAGCGCTACTAGACGGTCCTCTCCGTCAAGTACCTGTACTACCTTACCGGTCCATCTACGCTGGACCGGATCGGCAGCTTCCTGCAGTGCATTAATAGACTCTGGGGTGGAGGGCTGTTTTATGGACGAAGCCTGGGCTCGGGAACATGACATTCCTCTCAGACAGTTAGGGAGCCCACGGTCATGTTTGCCTTGGATGGTAGTCCTCTCCCCAGTATATTATGTGAAACACTACCTTTAACCCTCACTGTATCTGGTAACCATAGTGAGACCATTTCTTTTTTGATTTTTTGTTCACCTTTTACACCTGTTGTTTTGGGTCATCCCTGGTTTGTGTGTCATAATCCTTCTTTTGATTGGTCTAGTAATTCTATCCTTTCCTGGAACGTTTCTTGTCATGTGAAGTGTTTAATGTCTGCTATTTCTCCTGTTTGTTCTGCTCCCTCTTCACAGGAGGAACCTGGTGATTTGACAGGAGTGCCGGAGGAATATCATGGTCTGCGCACGGTCTTCAGTCGGTCCAGAACCAACTCCCTTCCTCCTCACCGGTCGTATGATTGTTGTTCTGATCTCCTCAAGAAGCGTTTTGCATCCGCTCCTATCCTTGTTGCACCTGACGTCACTAAACAGTTTATTGTCGAGGTTGACGCGTCGGGGTGGGCGTGGGAGCCATTCTGTCCCAGCGCTCCGATACTGACGATGGGGTCCACCCTTGCGCGTATTTTTCTCATCGCCTGTCACCGTCGGAACGTAACTATGATGTGGCTAACCGTGAACTGCTCGCCATCCGTTTAGCCCTAGGCAAATGGCGACAGTGGTTGGAGGGGGCGACCGTTCCTTTTGTCGTTTGGACTGACCAAAGGAACCTTGAGTACATCCGTTCTGCCAAACGACTGAATGCGCGTCATGCTCGTTGGGCGTTGTTTTTCGCTCGTTTCGAGTTCGTTATTTCTTATTGCCCGGGTACTAAGAACACCAAGCCTCATGCTTTATCCCGTCTCTTTAGTTCTTCTGTGGCTTCTACTGATCCCGAGGGGATCCTTCCTGTTGGGCGTGTTGTCGGGTTGACTGTCTGGGGAATTGAGAGACAGGTTAAGCAAGCACTCACGCACACTGCGCCGCGCGCGCTTGTCCTAGTAACCTTCTTTTCGTTCCTGTTTCTACTCGTCTGGCTGTTCTTCAGTGGGCTCACTCTGCCAAGTTAGCTGGCCATCCCGGCGTTCGAGGTACTCTTGCTTCTATTCGCCAGCGCTTTTGGTGGCCTACTCAGGAGCGTGACACGCGCCGTTTCGTGGCTGCGTGTTCGGACTGCGCGCAGAATAAGTCTGGTAATTTTTTTCTGCTTCTGCTCCTGGTCTTGCTGGGTCTCAGTCTGTTCCCTGCCACCGCATCTCTCCTGTTCTTGTTCCTGCCCTTGCTGTGTCTCAGTCTGTCCCTAGTTGTTACTCTCCTGGCCTGTTTGGTCCTGTTTGCTCTAAAGCTTTCAGTTCTCTACCCGTGTCTCATTTTTTTTTTTTTTTTAGAGTAGTACCCTAGTTTCCCTTTTTATCGTTTTCCGTTACGGTCCTGAGGAGAGGAGTTGGGTTCTTTCTCGGGACGTGCTGGACCGTTTGTGATCTATGATTTCCTCCGTTGCCGCCAGTGTTCCTCCTCGAGAGCGCCAGGAGGCGCTCGGTGAGTGGGGGTACTGTCATGTTTTGTCTTATATTGTCTTGTCATTATGCTTTCCCTTCTGTTCGTTTCCCCCTGCTGGTCTTATTAGGTTCGTTCCCTTTTTCTATCCCTCTCTCTCTCCCTCCCTCTCTCTCCTCTCTCTATCGTTCCGTTCCTGCTCCCAGCTGTTCCTCATTCTCCTACTCACTCATTTAGTCTTTCCACACCTGTTCCCTATCTTGCCCTCTGATTAGAGTCCCTATTTCTCCCCTTGTCTTCCGTTTCTGTCCTGTCGGATCCTTGTATATTGTTCGCCGTGCTGTGTCTTGTTTCCCTCAGATGCTGCGTGTGAGCAGGTATCTGAGTCTGCTACGGTCGGTGCCTTCCCGAGGCAACCTACAGTTAATGGTCGAGTCTCCAGTCTGTCCTCGTCACTACGAGTGGATTTTAGTTTTTTTATGTTTTGTTTTCTGCTCTGATTGTCCAGGAGTATTGCTTTTATCCTTTACTGGAATAAAGACTCTGTTTTCGCCAAGTCGCTTTTGGGTCCTCATTCACCTGCATAACATCGTCGGCCCTGAAAGAACTTCACTGGACTCTATTTAACCTGGAAACCATACATCCTGAGGCTGCATTTGTTGTAGCTGGGATTTTAACAAAGCTAACCTAAGAAACATACTTCCTAAATTCTATCAGCATATCGAATGCACAACAAGAGCTGGTAGCTTTCTGGATCATTGCTAATCAAACTTCTGTGATGCATACAAAGCCCTCGCCCGCCCTGCCTTCGGCAAATCTTGCTCCCAGCCTATAAACAGAAACTAAAACAGGAAACGCCGTGCTCAGGTTAATACAATGCTGGTCTGACCAATCGGATTCCACGCTTCAAGTTTGCTTTGATCATGTGGACTGGGATATTTTCCGCATAGCCTCAGACAATAACATTCAACGGCTCAAACACGAGATGTATGTGGCAGGGTCTACAGTCAATCACGGATTACAAAAAGGAAACCATCCCCATCGCGGACAACAACGTCTTGCTCCCAGACAAATTAAATAACTTCTTTGCTCGCTTTGAGGACAATACAATGCCACTGACATGGCCCGCTACCAAAGCCTGTGGGCTCTCCTTCTCCGTGGCCAATGTGAGTAATCCATTTAAACGTGTTAACCCTCGCAAGGCTGCCGGCCCAGACTGCATTCCTAGCCGTGGCTTCAGAGCATGCGCAGACCAGCTGGCTGGTGTGTTTACGGACATATTCAACCAATCTCTATCCCAGACTGTTGTTCCCACATGCTTCAAGATGGCCACCATTGTTCCTGTTCCCTTGAAAGCTAAGGTAACTGAGCTAAATGACTATCGCCCCACTACACTAACTTCTGACATCATGAAGTGCTTTGAGAGACTAGTCAAGGATCATATCACCTCCACCCTACCTGACACCCTAGACCCACTCCAATTTGCTTACCGCCCTAATACGTTCACTGACGATGCAATCGCAACCATACTGCCCTAACCCATCTGGACAAGAAGAATACCTATGTAAGAATGCTATTCATTGACTACAGCTCAGCATTTAACACCATAGTACCCTCCAAACTCGTCATTAAGCTCGAGACCCTGATTCTCGACCCGCCCTGTGCAACTGCGTCCTGAACTTTCTGACGGGCCGCCCCAGGTGGTGAAGGTAGGGAACAATATCTCCACCACGCTGATCCTCAACACTGGGGCCCCACCAGGGTGCGTTCTCAGCCCTCTCCTGTATTCCCTGTTCACCCATGACTGTGTGTCCATGCACGACTCCAACTTAATCATCAAGTTTGCAGACGACACTACAGTGGTAGGCCTGATTATCAACAATGAGACAACCTACAAGGAGGAGGTGAGGGCCCTTTGAGCATGGTGTCAGGAAAATAGCCTCTAACTCAACGTCAGCAAAACAAAAGAGATGATCGTGGACTTCAGGAAACAGCAGAGGGAGCCACCCCCCCCCCCCAAACACATTGACGGGAAAGTTTTAAGTTCCTCGGTGTACATATCACAGAAAAACTTAAATGATCCACCCACACAGGCAGTGTGGTGAAGAAGGCGCAACAGTGCCTCTTCAACCTCAGGAGGCAAAAGAAATTTGGCTTGTTATCTAAAGCACTCACAAACTTTTACAGATGCACAATCGAGAGCATCCTGCTGGGCTGTATCATCGCCTGGTACAACAATTGCACCGCCCTCAACCGCAAGGCTCTCCAGAGGGTAGTGAGGTCTGCACAACGCATCACCGGGGGCAAACTACCTGCCCTCCAAGACACCTACAGCACCCGATGTCACAGGAAGGCCATAAAGATCATCAAGGACAACAACCACCCGAGCCACTGCCTGTTCACCCCGTTATCATCGAGACGGCGAGGTCAGTACAGGTGTAACAAAGCTGGGACCGAGAAACTGAAAAACAGCTTCTATCTCAAGGCCATCAGACTGTTAAACAGCCATCACTAACATAGAGAGGCTGCTGCCAACATACAGACTCAAATCTCTGGCCACTTAAATAAACAGACTTAATAAAGGCATCACTAATCACTTTAAATAACGCCACTTTAATCATGTTTACATAGAGGCATCACTAATCACTTTAAATTACACCACTTTAATAATGTTTACATATCCTACATTACTCAACTGATATGTATATACTGTACTCTATACCATCTACTGCATCTTGCTTATGCCGCACGCCATCGCTCATCCATATATTTATATGTACATATTCTTAGTCATCCCTTTACATTTGTGTGTATTTGTGTGTATAAGGTAGTTGTTGTGAATTTGTTAGATTACTCGTTAGATTTTACGGCACCGTCGTAACTAGAAGCACTAGCATTTCACGACACTCGCATTAACATCTGCTAACCATGTGTGTGTGACCAATACAATTTGATTTGATTTGATATCACAGTTATGTAAAAAAAAAAAAAAAAGGTTTTTATTTTGAGTCCGTTTTTCCTTTTCCCAGTGCACAAAAAAGGGAACAAAAAGAAGAGTGAGATGTGGGAATGATGTGAGTCTCACTGTAAAACATGTCACTTTCCTGCCAGCTACTCCCATTGCTTTCGGGTAAATTGGTGGAGAGCATGTCATAGGAAGCAGAGATGAAATGGCCATCCAGAATGAATGGGAGCAATACAGGCACAACACATATCACATTTATTTTGTGCCAATTCAATTCATGTTTTATCCTGCTCTAGTATATTCCTTCCTTTCTGGTTGCCTTTTTTTACAACCTTCAAATTGCCTCTTGAATCAATGTGATTGAATGGTTTGTGTGGGTGAGGACTGAGTTCATTCATACGCTCTCTTTCTCTCTAACTCTCCATTCACAAGGACTGTATGAGCACTGGAGTGTGGCCCTCTGTAACCCTTTGACCCTCATCTCTTTGTGTGCTATCCATCGTTCTGAGAGTGAATGTGTGTGTGTGATTTCCAGCCCTGTGTGCAACCATCGCAAAGGAAAGAAGTCAGTGTAATGTCAATGCTCATTAGTGGATACAGTCTCAACATCCCCCTGGGTGTATGTGGCTCAGAGACTGTGATTAAGGATGGAGAAGAGAAGAGGGTTTCAGTGGGTTGGTCGGCTCTGTGCTGGACCAGAAACCACACCACATGCACGCACACAAAACATACACAGAAAATCCCCATTTTCTCCATCAAAAGGCACACCAAAGGGTCTCACTTTTGTTGCTGCATCGCTTCATCCAGACTGCCTCAGCTCAGAAAGGATAGTGTGTCAGTATGGCACGGAAGTATCAGTAGCCTATTTGTTACTATTGGCCTTTGCAGTTCTTTTGGTTTGCTGTCTCTTTCCCGTTCTTGTTAATTGTATCATTGTAGTTCCCTTCTAGTATCATTGTAGGATCCTGAGAGCATTCATGTGAGTAGTAGATCTGTGCCAGGGCAGAGGGATAGGCCAACGAGTAAGATTGGCTTTTTAGCGTTCATAGCAATGGTTCTTAACTGTACCACAGGGATGGAATATAAGTCGCAGAAAATAAAGGTTGTGGAGACAGCTGCAGAGAAGTATTTGGGTTGACGTCAGGAGTGTGTTGAGAGGTGGTGTCCCGTCTTCCCAGGCTGAGAGTGGCAAGGTATTTGTATTTATTTTCAAGGAAAGTATAAGGGATTTATACCCCAGTCTAGTTGATGGCGCTAATGCAACATTTATCGGATCACAACCGCCATTAAACCTCATCGAAGAAGACACTGCTGCTGGTGAGAACATCGACCACAACTGGGTGTGAGGTCGCTAATGCTATCGTCGCCGACTCCGCAACCAAACCATGCTGCCGCCTTGAGGGGGATGGAGGACAGGGCCGAACGATGAGTGCTACGATGCACAACACCTGCTATTGACCAGATAAGAGATGGTCAATTTCCTGAACTGAGCGACTACGTGTTTCTGAGATTGCGCCCCCCTGACCCCTGATGTTCTTTCCCCCTGTGCCGGTGGCGAGGCAGCATGTGCCGACGGTGACCCAAAAAGCAACCGGATGGGCAACCTACTGGCGGCAGCCATCTTGTTCACCTCACCAGCACCTGGGACTTAATCTTGGGACTGATTTGTATGTTTGGATTTTTTTTCATGTTTGTAACTTGCCCAAGTCTTACAAGTAAAAATGGTTGCCTTTCAAAAACTGTCCGTGGTGGCCTGAGATCCGTAGAACCTGTTGTGACACAAAACAGTTCTAAATTGGCTGGTAATTACTGTAGACCCGGGCAGAGCAGGTGGGTTAAAGAATGAGGTGGCTCTAGTCAGAGGTAAAGCACTGATTTCAGCCCAACAGACTTTTTAAAGGGTTGGCAGGAGACATTTTCTCAGAATCTGATTTCAAGGCATGAGAATGAGTCATAGTTCCATTGATAATATTGTTTCTAGACGTCAATGATAAATTCAGTGTAAATCAATAGAAAGAGCTTGCTTGTTCACAAAAACAAAACACAAATATTACAGTTCTACCTCCTACTAATTAAGATTCTACATAATATTGTAGGGTCTGGGTCAAACATTGTTAATCTTACAGAAAGGGTTACACAGACTTGTAAGCCTACCCAGCATTGTCAGACTAGAGCTCCATCTGCCATCTAGTGGCCAAAAGGAATACGATGTACTTTTCAAGAACGGATTATTTAAAAAATGAATACTCTACTGACACAATGTTTGCCCCTGCCTATGCTTAATACTCAGTCAGTCTTTTATTTCACATGTCTCCAATCATAATATTATTTGACTAATACTCAGTCAGTCTTTTATTTCACATGTCTCCAATCATAATATTATTTGACTAATACTCAGTCAGTCTTTTATTTCACGTCTCCAATCATAATATTATTTGACTGACATTTTGATTTGTATTTTAACTTCCATTTATTGAAAAGCATTAACTAGGCAAATGTCAATGATTTGAGAGGTGAAAAGATTGCAATGTGTTCTTCACGATTCCAATTGACACCAGGCAGTCCCGGACTGACAAGTGTAGTTGCATCGTGGCTGTCAGTCGTGCTGCTGTGTGTCTGATGATACCCTTTAGGTCAAGTAATTAACCTACAACTAATTGGAAGCAACAGTAGAATTCCAAGAACACCACAGCCACCATTACCACAGAAACTTCAGATGAATTCAATGGCTTCTGACGCTGTATGGTACGTGGAGGCCCACATATTCACGTTTTCTGCATGTGTGGGTGGTGGGTTGTTCCTTACGAATGTACAAAACTAAAAATACATTAGGCATACACAAGCCTCAAGTACATTCCACTGTACATATAGAATATAATGCAACAAAGTACAACACAATTCAGGTGACAGACTCCCTCGTCGACAATCATCTTGTAGTTAGCTGGAAGCTCGTAGAGTTGCAGGGAGGGATTCTGTGAGGACTCAAAGTGAACCGTTAAAAATGAGTGACCAGCAGAGCCTACCCCGTTGTTCGGGTTCTGAGATGTACAGTATGTTCTCTGAACCTGTAAAACCAGAATGACTCATCTCTCAGACAGATACTCTTTTAGTTCTCCAACCGTGATGACAATCCTCTTTAGATGAAAGTCTAGAACATTCTCAGTGCCGTCTTTCACTTTATGAATAGCTCATAGGAATAGCAAGGTGACTGTCTACCATACCTCTTTGAATCATCCATTTCAATCATCAGCACGTCCTGTTTTCATCCTTTGAAAAATATTGTGAATTAAAGAATAAGAATCTGCTCTGTTTAACAGCAATTGTGTATAACACGTTGTTTAGCATTATATACATCCACAGAGTGACAATGAATGAAAGGAGAATGTGTTTGTGTGCAGCCAGTGTAATGACAACATGGTTTGTGTTGTAGTCATTATCAGTGTAGTTTGTATAATTAAGACCATTGGGACTGCTACACTAATTGGCTGCTGCAGAGGCCCCCCATAATTAAGAGGCTGTTCTGCTGGGAGACGGACAGGGCGGCATTCTCACAGACAGAGAGTGTGTGTGTGTTTTGGTACAAGCTGGGCTGAAGCGCATTTGGGTACGTTTTCAATCTAGAGAGAGAGTGAGAGAGAGAGAGAGAGAGAGAGAGAGAGAGAGAGAGAGAGAGAGAGAGAGAGAGAGAGAGAGAGAGAGAGAGAGAGAGAGAGAGAGAGAGAGAGAGAGTGTGTGTGTGTGCGCGCACAAGTTAAACAATCAACATAAGTGTCAGAATTTCATACCAGGTTTAGGTATCAACTGTGTGGCCGGATTTCATACCAGGTTTAGGTATCAACTGTGTGTTCGGGGTGGCCCTCAATCTCTTTACCATACCTCAGTGAAGGACTGATCCTAACCACATGGAGGCAGTGTTTGATAGTCCTGGTTTGTGTGTTGACAATATATTTTCCATGGGGTATACCTGGATTCTATATCAGTTCATCTCCAGGACAGACAGTCTAAAAACCCATTTCACCTTCCCAAAGTGATGCCCAAAAAATCTCCTATAATCCCCATCTTACCCTCTCTGTTGCAGCGGGAAGCAGCTCTCTCCAAGAAAGCCATGGGATGCATCCCAAATGGCACCATATTCCCTACACAGTGCCCTACTTTCGCCCAGATCCCATAGGATTTATATAGACAGAACCATGGTTGACATGAGTATCTATCTGGGGATGGGGACCACCTGTTCAGTTGGGCTGGTGCCCAAATCCCTGTCAACATAGGGCTGGGCACACACTTCAGAGGTGACAGATGAGAGGGATGCTAATGTAGCTCTCAGATAACAACTGGCTCCATTGATCTTTTCTTAGACTCTCTTTTGTTACCTAAACATTAACATGCACCTCGGGAGATTGTCCTTGGACAGCCGCACTGTGTGTGTAAAGGTGTACTGGACAAATCGGGGGTGTACAGAGACAGTGTACAGCACACGGCTAGAATGTCTTTTGGCAGTACAGTCTTCCATTACTTTCAAAGAGCCGGCCCAGGGCCAGGTTTGTATGTCAGCCCTCTCTGTCTAAGGTACTGTGTACAACTCAATCTCTGCAGAAAGAACCAAACAAGAGACTACAATGTAGGTAACGTGCCTATGCTTTTATATTACCAACTAAAGCCACTGGAATGGAAAGTTTAGGTCTGTAGCTAGTATATTACTTGAGAAATAAACACACAAACGCACACATTAGGCAGATGCCTGTGGAGGCAGATTTTTTACATTTATTTTACCCTTATTTAACTAGGCAAGTCAGTTAAGAACAAATTCTTATTTTCAATGACAGCCTAGGAACAGTGTGTTAACTGCCTGTTCAGGGGCAGAATGACAGATTTGTACCTTGTCAGCTCAGGGATTTGAACTTGCAACCTTTCAGTTATCTGGCCAATGCGCTAACCACTAGGCTACCCTGCCGCCCCAGATTGACGAGGGCTGTAGTTTCTGAGCTGAACTGACCAAGACGCACCTCCAACAACAACAAACTTCACATAATCCTGCCCAAAAATAATGGCAATTTCTCTCAACCAGTGGCATGTGGGCTTTTGAGATGAGCGCTGATACCGCCCTGTGATATGTAAACTTGATTTAACTAGGCAAGTCAGTTAAGAACAAATTCGTATTTACAATGACATCTTACCCCGGCCAAACTCGGACGACGCTGGGCCAATTGTGCGCTGCCCTGTGGGACTGCCAATCATTGCCGGATGTGAAACAGCCTGATAAGCAGTGCCCACTTTGTCAAAGGCGGGGATGGTGCTGTTGGAGAGACGCATCTCTGCGGTGCTCCAACAATGTTCCATCCACAAAAAAATCACCTAACATAAAATCATGTAGCAGATATAAGATATGGTAGAAGGAATATGTGGCCTTTTCTGTAGCCTCCAGACTGGGGATCAAATGTATGACAATGTAATGAGACTGACACTTTTTTACATCATGCAGGTTTCTCCGATAAAATAGCCTAATCCAATACAAATGCTCTGTCATGTTAACACACCACATATCCTAAAATCAGGATAGGTCAAAGTAAAATGGACAATACGGAATGGACAATCACAGCTGTTGTCCAGGAGTTCCATCCCATGGTCATGATCAGTGGTTTCAAGTTTGTATCCTCAATATTTCACAAGCTGATCGTGGTGAAACATAAAACACGAGTGCATTTCCTGCTGTGTAAACAAGTTGCAAATAGGCTAACAATAACTCCTGATAAAGTTGGGAAGCTGATGTAGAGAGCTTAAATAGCCACATTCATTAGTCACAGGAATCAGGTCAAATAAAGTCAGTGCAATGGCCTATTTTTACAAATGGTGGGCCTACCACATGGATGGGCATTCATAAAATTCCATTGCGGGCCACATGGTAGGCTACACCCCAGTAAGCACGAGCCAACGTCTTTTGGGTGTCTTTTTTGGTCCTGGACATGACGTCTTTTTTTTGTGTTTTACAAACGGTAGGCTTACCACATAGTTGGGCATTCATAAAATTCAATTTCAGGCAACACAGTAGGCTACGCCTCAGTAAGCATGGCCTTGATTTCCACATAAACGGACATTGGTTTTTGGTCTGGTCCGGACCAAATCTGAACCAATCATAGACGTCTATGTTTGGTTCAGATTTGGTCTGGTCTGGATCGGCCTTGATTTGGCCCAAAACATAGACATCAATAAATTACTCAATTTCAACTTTCATTCAGAACCAAAAACAAGCCTAATTTCAACATATGGAAAATATATATTTTGAAGGTCTGGAAAATACGCATTTTCAACATCTTGAAAATAAGTATTATCAACTTTTATTTAGAACTGAAAATGAACCTGATTTCAATGTCCAGAAAATACGAGGTTTTGACACAACTACTCAGTCAAGGGTTTTTCTTTATTTTTTACTATTTTCTACATTGTAGAATAGTGAAGCAATCAAAACCATGAAATAACACATATGTAATCACAATATATTTGAGATTTGAGATTGTTCAAAATAGCCACCCTTTGCCTTGATGACATCTTTGCAGACTCTTGGCATTCTCTCAACCAGTTTCACCTGGAATACCTTTCCAACAGTCTTGGAGGAGCACTTGTTGGCTACTTTCCCTTCACTCTGCGATCCAACTCATTCCAAACCATCCAAATTGGGTTGAGGTCAGATGATTGTGTAGGCCAGGTCATCTGATGCAGCACTCCATCACTCTCCTTCTTGGTCAAATAGCCCTTATACATGCTGGATGTGTGTAGGATCATTGTCCCGTTGAAAAACAAATGATAGTCCCACTAAGTGCAAACCAGATGGGATGGCGTATCGCTGCAGAATGCTGTGGTAGCCATGCTGGTTAAATATGCCTTGAATGCTAAATGAATCACTGACAGTGTCACCAGCAAAGCACCATCACACCTCCTCCTCCATCCTTCACGGTGGGAACCACATATGCGGAGATCATCCGTTCACCTGCTCTGCATCTCACAAAGACGGTGGTTGGAACCAAAAATCTCACATTTGGACTCAAAGGACAGATTTCCACTGGAATAATGTCCATTGCTCATGTTTCTTGGCCCAAGCAAGTCTCTTCTTCTTATTGGTGTCATTTAGTAGTTGTTTCTTTGCAGCAATTCGACCATGAAGGCCTGATTCATGCAGTCTCCACTGAACATTTGATGTTTGTATTTGAATTTATTATGGATCCCTGTTAGCTGTGGCCAAGACAGCAGCTACTCTTCCTGAGACATGTCTGTTACTTGAACTCTGTGAAGCATTTATTTGGGCTGCAATCTGAGGCTGGCAATTCTAATGATCTTATCCTCTGCAGCAGAGGTAACTCTGGGTCTTCCTTTCCTCATGAGAACCAGTTTCATCTTTGCGCTTGATGGTTTTTGCGACTGCACTTGAAGAAACACTCAAAGTTCTTGAAATGTTCCGTATTGACTGACCTTCATGTCTTAAAGTCATGATGGACTGTCATTTCTCCTTGTATATTTGAGCTGTTCTTGACATTATGTGTACTTGGTCTTTTTCCAAATAGGGATATATTCTGTATACAACCCCTACCTCGTCACAACACAACTGATTGGCTCAAACGTATTAAGAAGGGAAGAAATACCACAAATGAACTTTTAACAAGAAATGTGTTAATTGAAATGCATTCTAGGTGACTACCTCATGATCCTGGTTGAGGATGCCAAGAGTGTGCAAAGCTGTCATCAAGGCAAAGGGTGGCTACTTTGAAGAATCTCAAATATATTTGGATTTGTTTAACACTTTTTTGATTGCTACATGATTCCGTATGTGTTATTTCATAGTTTTGATGTCGTCACTATTACTCTGCAATGTAGAAAGTAGTAGGTGTGTTCAAACTATTGACAGGTACGGTATTTTTCAACACCATTTTGTGTACTAGGACTATTCTGCCAAGGGCGGTATAACTAACCTTGTGGGGACACACAATTCAGTCGCATTCAAAATCCAATTTTCCCTAACACTAACCCTTGCTCTAACTCTAAATATAACCCTAGAAACCTGACCTTAACCCTAACCCTAGGTCCTAACCCTAGCTTCTAACACTAAACCTAATTCTAACCCCACACTAATTCTAACCTGAACCGTAAAACCCCTAGAAATAGCATTTGAACTTGTTGGGACTAACAAAATGTCCCCTGTTTGTCAAATATTTGTTTGTTTACTTTTCTTGTTGGGATTTCTGGTGCCCACAAGTATAGTTAAACACGTCCACACACACATAGTGAGTAATACAGGTTTTTGGTTTCATTAGTCCTAGAGATGTTTGCTTTTCTCTGTGCTTTGTCAAGGGCCACACTGATAATCAGTGGTGTAAAAAGTACTCAATTGCCATACTTGAGTTAAAGTAAAGATACCTTTAATATAAAATGACTCAAGTAAAAGTGGCAGTCACCCAGTAAAATACTACTTGAGTAAAAGTCTAAAACTATTTGTTTTTAAATATACTTAAGTATCAAAAGTAAATGGAATTGCTAAAATGTAAAAAGCAAAAGTATAACCCCTTTCAAATTCTTTGTATTAAGCAAACTAGAAAGCACAATTTTCTTGTATTTTTTGTTGTCGAGGGATAGCCAGGGGCACACTGCAATACTCAGACATCCTTTACAAACAAAGCATTTGTTTTTAGTGAGTACGCCAGATCAGACGCAGTAGGGATGACCAGGTATGTTTTCTTGATAAGTACTGTTGGGTGTCATGGAAAATTTATGGAGTAAAAGGCACATCATTTTCTTTAGGAATGGAGTGAAGTAAAAGTAAAAGTTGTCAAAAATATAAATAGTAAAGATACCCCCCCAAAAATGACTGAATTAGTACTTTAAAGTATTTTTATTTAAGTACTTTACACCACTGCTGATAATTAGGACATCCCAGAAAAAGAAGGGTGTATTCTTGGCAGGTAGGTAGCCTAGTGGTTAGAGCGCTTGGCTAGTAATTGAAAGGTTGCTAGATTGAATTGCAAAGCTGACAAGTTAGAAATATGTTGTTCTGCTCCTGAACAAGGCAATTAACCCACTGTTCCTAGGCTGTCATTGTAAATAAGAATTTGTTCTTAACTGACTTGCCTCGTTAAATAAATAAATGAAAACCTCAAATTAAAATACAGTGTTTTTTTGTGTGATGTCATATGAATTAGTATTTGCACACCACCTGGACAAATCCCATTGAAATTTGATTATATATCCTATCCTAGTGGATTAGAGTTAGGCCCCTCTGAAGTTTGGCCTGCCTAAAGCACATGCAACAGTTGTGATAAGCATTCCTACATCGTGAAATCTGTTCAATGTGACCACTTGTCTGAGTGTGGTAGCAGCCTACAGTCTAATAGGACACGAATAGATTGCATGTGAAAAAAATAATCCAGTATAGTCAGTGACACTGTCCAGATTAGTAATGTCAATTAATTAAAGGTGGCGTGTTCTACAAACTGATCCTGACAAAAAACATTGGTTGTAGTTCGTTGATAATTTATGCCGGGTTCATGTGCTATTCGGAACTAGGAAACTAGGAAAATTCCGACTTGCTAAATGTATTTCTACAAGTGTTGCGTTCAATGAATCAGAAAGTCTGAAATATCCGAGGTTAGTAATTCCGAATAGCATGTGAAATCGGCAGTAGGCTTTAATGCCACGTTCAAGTGCTTGTCGGAACTAGGAAACTCGAAAATGTCCCACTCGCTAACTGGTTGAAGTTACACACGTGCCGCATTCAACGAATCTGCAAATTGGACATTCCAGAGTTTCCTAGTTCCGACTAATATATTAACTCCGCATAACTGCAGAGGTGACGTCACCGGGTTATTCAGACCACAGATAATCCGTTTCATTGACCAGATACTCTAGCGGCCGCTCTAACAACGAAAATAAATGTATCCAAAAATGGAACGCAGTCTGGAGAAGACAAGATCAGGTGGGACCATTTTAGCCAATGAGCGTGTAGATACGTGAACAACAGGCACAACAGTTTCCAGTCAAAATTGGTTATATTGTAAAAATTACAAACACTTGCTTTTTTGGTTTTATTTAGGCGTACGGTTAGCAGTGTGGTTAGGGGTAGGTTTAAAATCACATTTTAAGAAGATACATTTAGAAATAAGGCGGGGTTTATAACTGTGGCTGAGGTAATAGTGATGACCACGCATAACTCCGATATAAAGTGTTTTTTTCTCAACGTTTCCTGGATATCACGTGTCCTACTTATATTAGTACACTGGTAATAACCGAATCCTTACGAAACTTCTATTCGGTCAAATAAAATACACATAGCAAATAAGCAATTTATTTTTTTGTTAACCAAATTGACCTCCACGCAAAAACACATCGCTTGGTGAGCGAAAAAAACCCGCCATCTGCTGGTTAAGACAGATTTGGGTGTAGTTATACCTCTCGCTTCGCTTATTCCTCTCTGTTCAGACCCGCATACACAGGGATCCCTCCCGACTTCAAGAGCAAGTCAGAGGACAGTACTTTACAGCCGGGTCGTCAACATGACTTCCATCTTTTGAATGGATGTCTTTAAAAATATATATATATATGTCTGATGAATAGTAGACTTGCTACGTTTTACGAGGAGGGAAGAGATTGACCAAACTAAACCAACATTCACTGGGTGCGGCATCGCTTTGCCTCCCACAGGGGTGATCGATCGGGCGCTTCTTCTGTGGTAGCAGTTAGCTAGCAGCCGCAGGAGCTTGTCTGGTGTGACTCCATTCATTCACAGCGGCGGCGAAGATGGTGGACCCGGCGGAATGCACCATCAAAGTGATGTGTCGTTTCAGACCATTGAACAAGTCAGAGGTGGAGAGAGGGGATAAGTACATACCCAAGTTTACAGGGGAGGATCAAGTGTCTATCTCGGTGAGTTGGCGTTCAAACACGGCAAACATTGGCCTACGAAAACAGTCCCCGGCCTTTGTAACGTTAGCTAGCTTAAGCACGAACTAGCTAGCTAACGGTAGCTTGCAAGGGCACTTTGTTTACCCCTTCTCATAATACCTAGCCATATTGATGTATCACATTCAAATAGCTACAGTTTCGCATGAATCTCGAATCGATTCACAACACATGACGCCCGCAACACCATTGAGCGCCAGCTAACGTTAACTCCGCTAGCTAGCTACTGTTTGTCTTGCTGTCTAATTTGAACTAGCAGCTAAAGTAAGTTATGTCCGCGGCCTACTTTTATTAATTGACTGCAATTTAAAGAAGTGTAACTAGCTTAGGAGGGGATGGCCGAACAACTGATTTGGCTATCAATCCTGTATCAACTCTCAGCCCTATTTTCGAAGTTGGCTACCTAATTATGATCGCACAAATGTGTATGTAACTATCCGTCCCTTGTGCGGTATTGAGTAGCTTGTTACTAACGTTAGCTACCTAGGGATAGCCACGTCGCAGATGCCATCGCCTTTTTTTGTTTTACCTTTATTTAACTAGGCAAGTCAGTTAACAACAAATTCTTATTTTCAATGACTGCCTAGGAATATTGGGTTAACTGCCTGTTCAGGGGCAGAACGACAGATTTGTACCTTGTCAGCTCGGGGGTTTGAACATGTAACCTTCCGGTTACTAGTCCAACGCTCTAACCACTAAGCTACCCAGCCTCATTGACAGCTGTCATTTTTTGGGCGTATCGAATGGTTTAACTAACTAGGCCCGACAATTTACTACAAATGTAATTTCCTCGTAACTGATTTCAGATACGGTAGCATGGAGTCGGTGCTTTGTTCTGGAATAACAATTTGAGGTGCAATACTAGGATAGAAAACTTGGGAGTCAGGTGATCTCACCTGCTCAGTACACTACACCACCCCTTCCATGGCCTTGTAAAAAGGAAAAGGACAACGACCATAACTGCTGGGACAACCTTTATGGACTTCTAAGTTTTAATAATTTACCACAATAAAACCCCAAACATTTCCCTCAATTCTGTAGCCTAATGATGTTCGTTTCATAAATGATAAACCGTTTTTTAACATTTCCCAAAGATGTGGGTGAATGGAGGTTGAAAACTGGAGAAAGTCCCAACAACAGTGTCAACTGTACTGTAGAAGCCAAGGGTGTGGCATCTGGTCATAGTGACTGAATACACATTTGTTATGTCATGTGGTTAGGAACAAAACTTTTGGCCCCAAGCATAACATATGATCCACAGCAGCTTAACTTTCTTCATCTTTGAAAGATAAATTATCAGGCTTATTTATACTAAACTAAGCAATAATATTTTCCTTGTCTTACCTATCTCTCTGGAAGCGGAAACCATGTGTCTTAATGAGACCCCATTCCCTATATAGTGCACTACTTTTGACTGGGGCCATACCCAATATAGAGCATGGGGTGCTGGGCGCAATGTGTCCCACAACATTCCTCCCTATGAGCGAGACAGAGAGAGACTTATGTTGTCATTGGCACATTCTATTTTACAGTGTAACTGGGAACAGTTGAATGGATGGATGAGGGGTGTGGTGTTTTTATGGGGGAGGGATGTCATGTCATTTGAGTAGGCACTGACTACTGGAAACATTTCTTTGTCCAGATTTCTTTTAATAGAAGCTCACTATGCTTAGTCTACTTCCTAGTACATCCACCCAGACCTCAGGGTATGAGGCCCAAATGGCACACTATTCCCTACTTTTGACTGGGGCTCTGGTCAAAAGTAGGGTTGGACCCACTAGTAGCATTAGCAAGGGTGGACATCCCTGGGCAGGATACATCTTTTGTTGGCGTTTACCAGTCTCTGCCTTCGCGTTCATTTGAATAACATTGGCCTCTTTAACCTTTTGTGAGATGTCCAGCTACTCACACAGGGTAACCTATAATCCCATTGGCAACCCTAGTGTTACCCATGGCAATACTACCAAAATACTGTACATCAGTCATGGCCCATAGACTGACCCTGATGTGCTGGAAGATTGGGGTGTGTGTGGCTTGCCTAAAACCTGACATTCCAGCTGTTTCTATCAGTCAGCATCACGCTCATTCTAGTTCAACAACCCTACTCTTCTCTGCTAGGAGCGATGGATTGTGCTTTTCAGAGAAGCAGGCACACAGAGACAAATTGGCCAGTTTATAGTTCAGTAATGGAGGACAGCAGGGAGACTGTGGATCTAATACTATACCACAATCTAAGAGGTTGGCTGGCTGCAGGCATTGGCAGGAATCAAAACTGTGGAATAAGCTGTGTCACAAATGGCACCGTATTCCCTACATAGTGCACTACTTATGACCAGAGCCCTGAGGATAGGGTGCCATTTCTGTCGCAGTATTGTACTACTTATGACCAGAGCAAGAGGGATAGGGTGCCATTTGGGACACTGACATATAAAAGCCTGTGTCAGTCTGATGATGAAGTAATTTCCTTTATGGGTTGTTCCATCTCATTTCAGCAAGCCATGACACTCACCATCTCAGATTGTTCTAAAATCATTTTTGTAGTTAGAAATGGATAAGATTAGCATTCCTGCAACATTATTTTGTTATTTTGCATTAGCTTGATTTCTCAGAGATCAAATTGTAACGGATTCCATCCAAATTGTCCATTTTAATGAATAGGATTCATATAATATTAACAATGAGTAAGACATGAGGAATCCAAATAAATGGTCAAGCCATGTCCCATCCTACATCCTATTAGTTCCATGTTCTGACCACTAGACGGTGCTGTTCCTGCTATTAGGTGAACTTTTTTAAAGAATCCCGCACCCGCAATGTTGTTAAAGGGATAGATCAACCAAATTACAAAATTACACTTGTTTCCTTAACCTCTAAGCAGTTTATGGACAAAGTAGGACAGGAACCCATGATTTGGTTTTGTTTACCCGGCACTGTTTTACAAATCCAATGTGTGGTATCGATATTAGCATTTCCGTGCTTCATATCCACATCCTCTAATATCATTGAGTTACACAATACATATTTTACATACTTTGGATAATTTGGACATGAAGTGTCAAAATGCTAATATAGATACCATTGACTTGCATTGGATTTGTGCCACAAATGCTAAAAAGGTAACATTTAAAATGGTGGACAACAAAATCAAAGCATGGATTGCTGACATAAGGAAACCAACATGTCATTTGGGTGAACTATCCTTTTAACATGGGGGGATCATACTTAAGTAAAGATAACTTAATAGAAAATGACCCCAAAAATGGTCAGACTCCAGTCACCCAAGTCACTGACTGTTCTCCCTGTTACCGCACAGCAAGCAGTACCAGAGCGCCAAGTCTAGGACCAAAAGGCTCCTTAACAGCTTCTACCCCCAAGCCATAAAACAGACTACTGAGCAATTAATCAATTTGCCACCCAGACTATTTACATTGCCCCCCCCCCCCCACTGTAGCTCTGCCTGAAGCTCAGTATAATTGATATGCTTTTTGTTCTACTTCTTTAGTACTTCTTCCTATTTAGAATGGCTCTGTTTGGTGCCAGCCCAGGAGAATCAAGTAAAATCAAGTCAGTGTCCCAAATGGCATCCTATTCCTTATGTAGTGCACTATGGGCCCTGGTCAAAAGTAGCACACTACATACAGAATAGGGTGCCATTTGGGACACCACCAAGGCTTCCTAATAGAATGGTGCAACCCATCACTACTACCATATAAGCCTAGTCCTTGGCTGGCATTTTGGTGGTGCTCACAGGCACATAGTCGGAGTGATCATTCAGAAAATGAGGACACCCCACGTCGGTGTCAAGGCAGCAGAACCATAGATAAAGACTATTTTGGCAGTGCTCAGTTATGCACAGTCCATAGCAGCACAACACAAAGGCTGTGTCCCGATTCTCCACCCTTCTCCTGAAGTGTGCCCTTGCACACGTTCCGTCATGGATTTAAAAGCATTGGATTGGTTCAAGCATTGGCTGGAGAGAGTTTCCACCATTGTTATTCCATGTGAGAAAGTGTACAAGTGCACGCTTCGGGAAAAGGGGGAGAATCAGAATGCAAACAAAGATTCGGATCGAGGTCGTCAGACTATTCCTAGGGTTGTAGATGGAGGAACTGTAGTGGATAATTTAGTCCTACTCAGACTAGTCTCAGATTAGACGTAACATAGTAAATGTAAATCCGGGTCACTCAAATTAGGATGATATGTTACATTTGGTATGGTTACATCAAACAGAAGGTTACTTAAGGCAAAAACAAAAGTACGGCTGCTGGCTCGGGGTGGACATATAATGTGAACGTCTAGCAACCCAAAGGTTGCTTGTATGAATCTCATCACAAACAACTTTAGCCTTTTAGCTACTTTGCAACTACTTAGCATTTTGGCTAACCCCTTAACCAAACTCCTAACCTTAACACATAGAGCTAGCTAATGTTAGCGTTAGCCATCTAGCCAATGTTAGCAACAACAAATTGGAATTTGTAACATATAGTTTGCAAATTCGTGACACTGTACGTTTTAGAAAATTTGTAACATATTGTACAAATTTCCATTTGTTTTATATAATATGAGATGGAGTGTCTCTGCTTTATACAGAATAATACGAAATGCTCGGAGACCACGTTGCTGCTCTAACACCATCACTCACACAGAGCAATGCAGTATGAATGTCAGCAGCACACAACTTTTCATCAAAAATAACCTTACAGGTTGTTACTAATTATGCTGGCAGATAGCCTATGAACACAATGTTACCCACAAGGAAAGCTTCTGTAGGTTTTAATTCCCAAACTGTTTTCACTACTGCACTGTAGTTTCAGTATTCCATTTTATTTTCCCATACTCTTTAATGACTTTCATTTGGCCAAGGAAAGTAGACATTTTCTCTTTCAATGCACAGTTTTTTAAAGTAGGCTAACTCAATTAAAACATTTGTTCTCAGAACAAGGTAAAGTAGGCTTCTAGAGGTCCCGCCTATTCAATGATAGAGGGAACGCTGTGTCATCCTAAAGAACTCCTTCTGATGTACGCTGTAATGATTGATATTGGCTGCTGCTGTCAAATGAAGAGCCTGAAGTGCCCTGCTGATCAGTTTCCAGTCAGTAAAGCAGAGACTCAGAGGAAGGATGCTGATGTTTCTTAGCTGTCTCTGGCCCTTTGTCACACTGAGAAGGGGAAAGGCCAGGGCTACATCCCAAATGGCACCTTATTCCCTTATTCCCTATATAGTGCACTACTTTAGACCAGGTCCCATCCAATGCACTGTATAAGGAATAGGCTGCCATTTGGGACTCAGCCTTGGTCTAGTGTGCAGTGGATCTCTTTACAAAGGAGTCCATTAGTGGACACAAACCTAATTTTGAAAAGGCTGTGTTTGGACTGAGTTGGTCTGGTGGTGAATACCGTATACTGTGGTGTTTCTCATTGACCTGCTGGGACGGCTAATGTAATCTCTTGTGCCTATATATGCATATATATATATATATATATATATACCAAAGGTTGCTTGTATGATATATATATATATATATATATATATATATATATATATATATATATATATATATATATATATATATATATATATGCATGCCTGGGTAGTAGGCCTATACAATATACACATCTTGTATAACAGGTTAAGAGGCTATATCAGTAGACCTATGCTACCACAGAAAATGGGCCTCAAGGAAATGTCAACATTAGAACACGTTTCTGTTTGGACATTTTCCCTCGTCACTTCTTGTCATTCTTGCCATTCTTGTACAAATATACTCTAGGTATCCTTTGTTGCTGATTCACTTGTACCTATTGTCCTACAGGGTAAACCGTTCATGTTTGACCGAGTGTTCGGGTCCAATACGACACAGGAGCAGATGTACAAAGCCTCTGCTCAAAAGATAGTTAAAGGTAAGGAAGGATGGATCCAGCGTGTCTTCAGGTAGCTAGCTCTGGTGCTGTGCTAGCAGTGTGAACCTTTTGGCAGTTTTAAAGTGATGCTTTTAATATGTTCTCCATGTATTTTCCCTCTGTACACAGATGTGCTTGATGGCTACAACGGGACTATATTTGCCTTTGGGCAGACATCGTCTGGAAAAACGCACACCATGGAGGTGAGTGAAAGGCCTATACAATACATGCGTAATGCGTTTGGTCAAAGGTCAAATGCTTTCAACCAGCGTTGGGGTCAATTCAATTTCAATTCAGTCACATCAGGAAGACAACAAATTTTAATTCCACATTTTTTCTCATAAAAGGGTCTTAAGTAATATTGGAATTGGAATTTAAGTGTACTTCCTGATATGACGGTATTGAAACGGAATTGACTCCAACCCTGCTTTCAACTGTTCTATGATTGACGGGAACCTGTCTGTGTCCTGTAAAGGGTAGCCTCCATGACCCGGATGGTATGGGGATCATTCCCAGAATAGTCCAGGACATCTTCAACTACATCTACTCCATGGATGAGAACCTAGAGTTCCATATCAAGGTATGGAGCACTTCAACCACACAGCTGGCCTCAAGTCCAATTCGCAATAGAAGCACATTTAAAAAAAAACCTATGACCGAGTACATTCTGCCCGTCCGTCCCTCGCTCGGCGCCGATTAGCTACTTAATTCCATATCGGCTACATAATACTAATAAAAAAAGACTGCACAGCAGGATTGTTTCTAATCAGAGGTTTCTCTGTTGCAGGTTTCATATTTTGAGATTTACCTGGACAGGATCAAGGACCTACTGGATGGTATGTACTGTGTGTTGTGGCACAGCAGGCATCCTCATTTGACCATTCTGGAGATATATAGTGCCTTCAGAAAGTATTCATACCCCTTTGACTTATTCCATATTTTGTTGTCTTACAGCGTGAATTCTAACCCATAAGTCAATACTTGTTTATCAGCTTTGCACATCTGGATTTGTGGATTTTCTCCCATTCTTCTTTGCAGATTTCCTTAAGCTCTGTTACGTTATATGGGAAGCGGTGGTGAACAGAAATCTTCAAGTGTTTCCACAGATTTTAAATGGGATTCAAGTCTAGTCTTTGGCTGGGCCGTTCAAGGGCTTTCACATTTTTGTTCTGAAGCCGTTTCAGCGTTGCTTTGGTTGCATGCTTGGGGTCATTGTCCTGTTGGAACTGAAATATTCACCCCCAGTCTAAGGTCGTTTGCACTCCGAAGCAGGTTCCCATTAGGTATTTGGCACCGTTCATTGTTTGCTTTATCCTTACCATTCTTCTCGTCCCTGCCGCTGAAAAGCATCCCCATAGCATGATGCTGACATTACTTTGCTTCACGGTAAGAATTGTGTTAGATTGGTGATGAGCTGTGCCTGGATTTCTCATTTGAGGCCGAAAAGTAATCGTTTTTCTCTCATTAGACCACAGAATCCTTTGCTTTATGCTCTCTCACATGCCTTTTTGCAAACTCCAGGCATGCTGTCTTGCCTTTTTCTCAGGAGTGGCTTCTGTCTGGCCACTCCCATAAAGCCCAGATTGGTGAAGTGCTGTAGAGACTGTTTTCCTTCTGGCAGGTTCTCCTGGATTAGCCAAGGAACTCTAGTTCTGACAGTTTGGTCAGATGGTCAGCTCTAGGCATAGTATGGGTAGTTACATATTTTTTTTTTTCAATTTACCAATTATTTAATATTTAAAACATACAATATACTCGCAGTGAAGCCTCTAAACAACTACATCACATTAATCATCTCACAGACTCTCATCCAAAGCGACACACAGGAGCAACCAGGGTCAACGCCCTGCTCAAGGGCACGTTGACAGATCCTCCCACAAGGTCAAAAACAGGGACGCGAACCAGCCTTCTATCAGCCACCAGCCCAAGCTCTACCCAATTTCGCGGTATCCAATTGGTAGTAAGTCTTGTCTCATCGCTGCAACTCCCGTACGGACTTGGGAGAGGCGAAGTTCGAGAGCCGTGTCACCCCCGAAACCCAACCAAGCCGCACTGCTTCTTGATACAATGCCCAACCGGAAGCCAGCTGCACCAATGTGTCGGACGAAATAACGTACACCTGGCGACCGTGTCAGCATGCACTGTGCCCGGCCCGCCACAGGAGTCGCTAGTGCGCGATGGGACAAGGACATCCAGAAACAGGCTACCTGAGGGCAATACCAAAATAAATGGTCTATTGATTCTGTATCCTCGCAACAATCTGCAGAGCTGCGATGATTGTATGCCTCAAATATTCAACATTTTGTTGTTGGCAAGAATTCTATATAATAATTTTAGCTGAAAAGCATGAAGTCTTACATTTTGCTTCGTTTTATATATCAACTCATACACCCTGTACCATGGAATCGGTACATCAAAAATCTCTTCCCAACTATTTTGCAATCTGTATGGTACAGCTGTCAACATCCTGGTCCTCAAATTAAACTGCTATACTTTCCTATTTTTACTCCTCTGCCAGTTTTGATCCTTTTACATTGGGCAGACAGACCCAGTTCGCTGCCACCTGCTGCCTCCGTTTGTGTGGCAATGCAGTAATCAATTGGTTGTAATTTTTGATTGAGCAGACCTTCCCATACAATTCTGATAACTCCGTGAAAGACACAATACCCATATTTCCCATAAATACAGGTCTTTTATCAATCAGCACATTTGAGTTCAGCCATAATAATTTTTGTAATATAAGTTCCATCTTTTCAGGGAGATGAAATTGAAATGATAAGCTATTGATGATTTGATCGTCACTCTGTTCCTTGCCTGAGGCTGCACAGCTTTTCTCTGATTTCAGAATTTTGTATTTACTAATACGTAAAAAATGAGTTGCGATTTAGAATGGCCCATTGTCAAATGTGCAGGGGGAAAAAAAGACGTCATCTGTATCCACTCGATTAGCGAATATAGGCTGCACACAGGTAACCTAGGTGTCAAAGCGTTGGGCCAGTAATCGGAAGGTTGCTGGATCGAATCTCCGAGCTGACAATGTAAAAATGTGTCATTCTGCCCCTGAGCAAGGCAGTTAACCCACTGTTCCCCGGGCGCCGAAGACATGTCGATTAAGGGAGCTCCTGCACCTCTCTGATTCAGAGGGGTTGGATTAATGCGGAAGACACATTTCTGTTGAATATATTCAGATGGACAACTGACTAGATATCCCCCCTTTTTGCTGGAAAACCATTATTTCACTCCACACACAAACCACTGTTTGAGGAGCATGCTATTCCGCCCAAACTCTGTATGCCCATCATCTACTCTCCCAGAGCCAGATGAACTCGTGGATACCATTTGTATGTCCCTGTGTCCAATATGAAGGAAGTTAGAGGTTGTTTTGCGAGTCAATGCTAACTAGCATTAGTACAATAATGGGAGTTTATGCTAGCAGATACCCATAGACTTCGTCATTGCGCTAGCTAGCAATTGCGCTAGTTAGCAACTTCCTTCAAACTGCACGCAGAAACATACAAATGGTATCCATGAGTTCATCGGACTCATGTAGAGTCCGATGAATGTAGTAGATTTTTCTTACATTTTTTATTTTACCTTTTTATTTAACTAGTCAAGTCGGTTAAGAACAAATTCATATTTAACAATGACAGCCTACCCCGGCCAAACCCTCCCCTAACACGGACGACACTGGGCCAATGGGACTCCTGATCATGGCCGGTTGTGATACAGCCCGGCATCGAACAAGGGTCTGTAGTGATGCCTCTAGCACTGAGATGCAGTGACTTAGACCGCTGCGCCATTCGGGAGCAAGTAGATAAAGGGCCTCCGATGCCAAGTATCCCTTTAAATGCAGGCACTTGCCTGGTGATGATTCCTTGTTACAACGTTAATCAACAACCTGAAATAACTGCAATAATAAAATATTTTTCTTTCTCTGCAGTAACAAAGAACAACCTGTCTGTACATGAGGATAAGAACAGGGTGCCCTATGTCAAGGTGAGGCACAGGTCAAGTGAACCAAACCATCTATAATGGTACCATAGATTCATGAAGGTTTGGTCAGGGGGATAAATCGATGAGACAGCTCAGTAGATGAAGAGAATGATGGATTGCCTATAGATCAATTGGAAGAATGGTTGTGGGTCACATGGCACCCAATTTCCTTTGTAGTGCACTACTTTTGATATATGGGTGCTGGTCAGAAGTAGTGCACTATAGGGAATAGGGTGCTATTTCGATTGCGTTGTTTGGAGAAAGTTAAAGGACTTACAATACCAATTTAACTTCCAGGTTGTCTGCGACTTTAATGCCAATGTTAACAAAAAATGTATCCATAATCGCCTCTTTGTCTATGAACGTCTACCATGTCGTAAATTAAATAGTTGTTCCTTGGTTCTCTGTGTGTCCCTAGGGGTGTACCGAGCGCTTTGTGTGCAGCCCCGACGAGGTCATGGATACTATTGACGAGGGCAAATCCAACCGGCACGTTGCCGTCACAAGTGAGTCAGTCCAACACAGTCCCTGCTGCTTCTCATGGGTTCATCATCCTCCTCAATGGATCTCCTGATCAACCAAGACAATCTCACACAGCAGTGTCAGGCTACGTCCTAAATGGCACCCTATTCCCTTGATTGTGACTACTTTTGACCAGGGTCCATAAGGGGATAGGGTACCATTTGGGATGTAAAATATAGTGTGCCATTTGGGATGCAATTACACATCCATTACATAATTAGGGCCGGGAGTTTTTCTGACCAGGAACCAGGAAGAACTGTAGACCCTAGTTATGAGTAAATATTGCTGTTGGCATTAGATTTGTGTGTGTGTGTGTGTGTTCCAGACATGAACGAGCACAGCTCCAGAAGTCATAGTATCTTCCAGATCAATGTGAAGCAGGAAAACACTGCTACAGAGCAGAAACTCAGCGGCAAGCTCTACCTTGTCGATTTGGCCGGGAGCGAAAAAGTACGTCTCCATCTTGTTTTTCTCTCTGTGCCTTCCTTCCTCTGTGCCTGTGTTCCGATCATTCACCCTTTTTCAGAAGTGTGTTTTTGCATAGATTTTCTAATGGCTGTAACTCACTCCAGTCTGTGGTTACGTCAGTCCTATGCTTTTAAATGCACGACTCTGAGATTGCATGGTGACACTTGTGGAAAATCAGGACGTAGCATAAGCCAACGATTATCAACTATGTTCGGCCTCTGGCATTTTTTTTCTTTTTTTTTCTTGAGTGGATGGTTAGGGTTCCGGAACACAAATACAAATCATTTGTGGACTACAAATTGACAACAAGAAGCCCAAACAGATATAATACTTGACTGAAACATAATCCTTTCAAACCTTGCTTACATTTCATATACAGTCTCTCTATTATGCGTGGGAATACTTAAATTGGAACAGATTTCCAATCACTCGGCTGATTTGCAGGCGTTTATACAGTCCTATGTCCAACAATAAACATTAAATACAACTTTTTTTTTCAACTTGTGGGGCAAAATAAAATCACCCCGCGGGCTTCCAGTTGGGCTACCCTGGCCATAAACTTTTCTTTCTCTCGGTCTACTTTTCCTCTGTTTCCTCCCTTTTCTTATCTCCAATCTTAGTGTTCAAGTTCATCACATTCACTTTTGCGCAACGCCTGCCTTCTCCTACTGGCGCTGTACTGTACATATAGCCTAACACGCTGCTATTGATTTGAGCATTTGGTCACAATGAACTAACTAGCCGACCACATGGAAGGCCATGGATCAAGATCCTGTCCGTGGGGTGTACTTGTACGGCAAGCTGCAGAAATAGGTGATGGCCTTCTGCCCTATAGGCTGTTCTGGCTTGGACAAGGCCACGTACTTGTACCACCACATCTTGGATCGCCTCGAGTGTTCAGCACATCTGTTACTCATTACTCACACGGCAACAGCAGTAATCTGTTTATTATTAATCTGATGATAATCCATAGGGTGGCATTAAGATCAAGCAAAGCCATTGACATGCTTTGTGGCCCTCTTTCATAATCAGTTTTTGTTATGTCAATGTTTGTTGTGGTCTCCTGTATTTTCTTTGTTAAGACTAGTGTGTTTTGGCAGCGTTATCTACCTTAATCAGATATGGGCTGCGAAGCAAAATGGCACCGTATCCCCTACATAGTGCATATGGCACCCTCAGTGTTTCCCCTAGGATTTGTGGGGTACCTTTTTTTTAGTAGGACTGTGAGAAGGTTACTTCTGGGGACTTTTTAAAAGCACATCATACTCAAATGCTTGAAAATGTAATTATGTTGACACCATCTGAAATGTAATTTGATGGTAGCTGCTGCACTGTAGGGAGATGAGGAGCACGTGGTGGCTGTATGCTCGTGGTTCTTATTTGTGCCACTGCTCACTCATTTTGCAACAAATATTATTTTTAATTTGTCACTCTGACCTTAAAGGGATAGTGTGAGATTTTGGCAGTTAAGCCCTTTTTCTGCTTACCTAGCGTTGGGCCAGTAAAGGTCGCTGACAAACAGTTATTGGTCTACGGGGGTGGCTCTACACATCCTATTGGCCAATCAGGGCTGGGAATGTAAATATCTTCAAACTTGTTTCCTAACACCCACACGATCAAACTGAACATTTCAAGGGCTGAAGGAGGCTGAGGGAAATAAATTGTGAAAAATATATTTTGGATTTATTTTAATGAAATAAAAAGTGATTTGTTAGACATAGTGATTTAAACATACAATTATGATGACTGCATGGGGGATTTAATAATAACAAATATATATTTTGAGTGACTGCAGGTGATGCTGCTAAATTAATATAGGGGACACACTGGCACCCTTTTCCCTATTAATTATATATATCCATAGATATATCTCTCGTGTACCACTAAATCGGAAATAGGATGCCATTTAGGATGCAACCATATTTATCTTAGAATTTTCTGATCTAATATGAACTCAAGTGATACGCTCTTGTACTAGTGTTGTCATGAGGGTGGATTGTGATCTCCGTGTGTGTGTGTGTGTGTGTGTGTGTGTGTGTGTGTGTGTGTGTGTGTAGGTGGGTAAAACTGGAGCGGAGGGTGCGGTGCTGGAAGAAGCTAAAAACATCAACAAGTCCCTGTCTGCACTGGGAAACGTCATCTCTGCTCTGGCTGAAGGCTCGGTGAGATGACCGTAACGCTTCACTCGGCTCCCTTGGTGTTGGGGAGAATGATTGCGTCCCAAATGGCACCCTATCCCTTATGTAGTGTACTTCTTTTGAAAAGTTGTGCAGTATATAGGGAGTAGGGTGCCATTTGGGACTCAGATGTCAACAAACAGCTGTTTTAGCAGTAGGGGAGGAGATGGAGTACATATTGGGTGAGGACATTTTGGAATAGGGTGGTGGGGTAAATATGCACGTGTCGAGCACAAAAGCACCATAACAACCTTGCTGTAAGTCAGTTTTCAGTACATGAGCCAATGAGTTGGCTAGATGGCACACACAGATCTGGGACCAGGCTTTAATGTATATAATATATATATAATGTATATGTATATATGTATTTAATGACTGTGAAGCTCATGTCGCTCTCCCCCCTCCTCTCTCCAGACCTATGTCCCATACAGAGACAGTAAGATGACCCGTATCCTGCAGGACTCTCTGGGTGGTAACTGTAGGACCACCATGGTCATCTGTGCCTCACCTTCTGCCTACAACGAGGCTGAGACCAAGTCCACACTGATGTTCGGACAGAGGTACGCTCTCAGCCCCTGGACTGTATATTTTATTTGGTTACTGTACCCCAATAACATTTTAATCTGTCTGGACTACCCCCTCTATACAACGGATCATTGGGCCTATGTTCTCCGGTCATGGCTAGAAGGCATCCAGCCTTTGTCAAATTGACCCATTTACACCTCTTTGTTTAGGATAATTAATGTAGCAGGTTTGGAGAATTAGGTTAGGGTTAGCTAAAATGCAAAAAAACAAACATTTTTTTTTTACATTAATATGACAAAAGCTGGATACCATCTTGCCATGACCATGTTCTTCTGAGTCTTCCAAAGCACCCTGGTGTGGATTGGACAGGTACCCCCATGTCTACTCGTAACTGAGTTGAGAAACAATGCTGTAAATCTGTAAATGACCCAGAATCAATAGTGTTAAAGTCAGTCAGTGGACGGAAGTGTTATAAATGTCAATTGAATGAAGGTACCACAGAATTAAATATAATTATTGGTTCTCTATGCTTAGTATGATGTTAGCAATGGCATGAATGCACTGCTATATGCTTTGAGTGGTCGGAAGTGGTTGACTTGTCAAACGCACTCCCACTCTGAAAGGTAACTGTTGTGTTACCTCAGAGCAAAGACCATTAAGAACACAGTGTGTCTGAATGTGGAGCTGACAGCAGAACAGTGGAAGAAGAAGTATGAAAGAGAAAAGGCAAAGAACACTACCTTGAGGAGCACCGTCACCTGGCTGGAGAACGAACTCAACCGCTGGAGAAACGGTGAGAGAAAAATAAGTAGTTATTCAGTTGGTGTTCGAGGATAATTGATTATGTCATGAATAGGTTTGAACAGGGTTGTGTTCATTAGTGCACTGCACACCGCAGCAAAATTTTTGCAACGGAAATCACGTTTAGAGTAAACAGTTTTTGTTGCAATAACACATATGACCCAGAAAATGGTCTGCCTGTTGAGTAGATACTACAGAAGCTGTCTGTCTTCTCTAACCAGGGCCTAAAATGTACTTTAAGGTCCACCAGCCACTGTGGTAAATAGATTTTTTTGCCATAATAAAAAAAAAAAAAAATGCAATTAAAATAAACAGATTATGCTTTGTAATGTTTCAAAAACATGACATGTATTTTTAAGAAGTAATATGGAATATTGCTACATTTTATTACCTTTTTCGGGACCCTAGTCTTTTAACCAAAATATCAGATGAGAAAAAATGTTTAACTGCCCCTTTAAGGGGGGGTTACTGTGGTAATAGGGCCACTTGAGTCCTAAAGTTCAAAAACAACCAAACTTGTGAACAAAACGATTTGCACATGTGCTCATTATTAACTTTGTACTTTTTACTTGCGAATGTAATGGTTGTATTGTAGAGCACTGCAAATTCACCACCCGCAAACATGACTGGTAAAATAGATATTCTGACGCACCAATACCTAAATCTACCCGCATTTGGCATGTGTTAATTCTTCCCTCTCCCTTCATCCCGCCATCCCTCTGTGCTGCCTCCTGTAGGTGAGAGTGTACCAGTGGAGGAGCAATTTGACAAGGAGAAGGCTAATGCTGAGGTCCAGGCTCTAGACAACGTGGTGAATAATGAAAAGATGACCCCCTCGCCCAGCATCCCAGGGGTTAAACTGACTGATGCAGAGAAAGAGAAGTGCGAGGCTGAGCTGTCTAAACTCTACAAGCAGCTGGATGATAAGGTAAGGGAGCAGAGCATCACACTGCAACCCTAGGGTGCCATAAAGATTTCAATGACGTAGTCATTTCAAATATGTTTTACTGACGATATAGGTTTTCCTTGATAACACTTTGGTCTCAAAAACACCTCTCTCCCCCTCTCCTTTCTCTCTCTCCCCTCTCCTTTCTCTCTCTCCCCTCTCCTTTCTCTCTCTCCCCTCTCCTTTCTCTCTCTCCCTCTCTCCCTTCCTTTCTCTCTCCCCTCTCCTTTCTCTCTCTCCCCTCTCTTTCTCTCTCTCCCCTCTCCTTTCTCTCTCTCCCCCTCCTTTCTCTCTCTCCCCCTCCTTTCTCTCTCCCCCTTTATCACTCGCTCTTCTCTCTCCCTCCAACAGGATGATGAGATCAACCAGCAGAGCCAGCTGGCAGAGAAACTGAAGCAGCAGATGCTGGACCAGGAGGAGGTGAACCCCCTCCCCTATTTTGCACCCCCCCCTGCTGTGCATTTTCTGCCCCCCTGCTGGGCCATTCTGTTAACTAGGCCATCAATCTGTCTGTATAGGCTCATCAGGGCCCAGAGATGGGGTCAAGCTGTTAGCTGACTGTTCACCCAGACACAACTGGGTTAAAGAGGCACCTCTCAGCCTGCTGCTCATCCTGGCGAGAATCTGACATCCTAAAGCATGAAACACAATGAGAATCTCACTACCGATAGACTTCCGATATGTACTTATCACAGTGGGAGGCCCTCCCTTCTCTTGCCTGAATGGAAGTGGTACCTGCTGCATGCTGACCCGTTAGCGATGAACCTACCGATTCTACTTGTAGAACCGCAATGCTTGTCAGTTGCCAACATCTTGTCTTTGCTTTATGGGGGTTTGTGCTCTTTGGTTTGGTCAAAGTACACAGATGCCATGCACAAAATGCTAAGTACTTCCTCCAAACTAGCTAACCACTGTAGCTAGTATTGACATAATTAAATCACAATGGATTAGCTAGTTTCCATGAAACAGCTGCCTGTTAGTGTAGTGTCCTTAGCAGATAGCTTGGAATCTAGACCAATGTGCATGGATAGTGCTACTGCCACCTTCTGGTTTGGAGTATTTTAACAAGGCTGAGTGGCTGATGACTTCCAAGGTCTTTGCGGTGTGAACACGCGATTGACTGCCGACACTCAATCGTTTGACAATCCTACGATGCTTCTGAGCTTTAACACTCTCAACTCAGCCTTCAGTACACTGGATTGTAATTACAGATGAATGTTCAGAATGAGTAGGGACTTATTAATTGTTACCCCAGGCCTGGGTTGTGTTCAGTAGGGCACATAGCATAATGTTCTGCAACAGAAAGCATACATCCATCTTATTGGCCAAGTTAATACCTATTGGACAAGTTAAATACCACCCACCTACCTGTTTCAAAATGTTTTCTCCCTACTGAAAACTCTGTTTCTTCTCCAGCTGCTGGCCTCGTCACGTCGTGACCACGACAACCTGCAGGTGGAGCTGAACCGTCTGCAGTCTGAAAATGAGGCGTCCAAGGAGGAGGTGAAGGAGGTGCTTCAGGCCCTGGAGGAGTTGGCTGTTAACTACGACCAGAAGAGTCAGGAGGTGGAAAACAAGACCAAGGAGTTTGAGGCTCTCAGTGAGGAGCTTAACCAGAAATCGGTTGGTTTTATTTTAAGTTACACGTTACACAATGTTACGGATTGGAAATTTGATAACTTTTGTTTTAAAAAGGAGAAAGAACGTCATTCACAAACTAAACTCGCCTTTGTTGATCACTATGTGCCAACTATTGCAGGTACAGCATATTTAAAAAAAATATATATATTTTAATTTACCCTTTATTTCACTAGGCAAGTCAGTTAAGAACAAATTCTTATTTACAATGTAGGCCTACCCCGGTCAAACCCTAACGACACTAGGCCAACTCCTATGAGACTCCCAATCACGGCCGGTTGTGATTCAGCCTGGAATTGAACCAGGGTCTGTAGTGACGCCTCTAGCACTGAGATGCAGTGTGTTAGACCGCTGCACCACTCAGAAGCCCTTTAAAGAAATAGATATATGGAAAAAAATGAATGAAAATATGATATGAACTGAACAGGAAATTCTAGGAATATATAGATTGTACCTGTAATCCTGATTAATCAATTAACAATGTCAGTGATTAGCTCGTCCACCCAGCTAGTGTCCCAGGTCAGCTGTTGAATCATTAAGTCCCTGATTAGAAGAAAATAACAAAAACCATAAGTGTTTTGGCCCTCCAGGCATGGAGTTGAATACTGTGTAGGAGTTCACTGCATTGTGAACAAAGTTGGTTGGCATTTTGTGAAATCAACTTGTCCTGTTTGTCCTCCTCAGAGTATCCTGGTGTCCATTGACTCTGAACTGCAGAAGCTGAAGGAGATGACCAACCACCAGAAGAAGAGGGTAACGGAGATGATGTCATCGTTGCTCAAAGACCTGGTAGAGATAGGCATCGCCGTGGGCAGCAACGACATCAAGGTACACATCATTCAGTGCCACACCAGCCAGTCAAGTCCCTCAACACTTGAGACATCTGTCATGGAAGCCCAGGATTGGGATACTTTTGGGAGGGGGAGCCTGTGTGGCTCTTATGTACCATTTAACCTCATCGCAAACCATACCTAACCTCATCCCAAACTTACGTAACCTCCTCCTAAGCTATGCATTAGTTAAACTGTCTGATGCATGTCTTTTGCACGGTGACATTTGAGTCTAACATTTGTGCCTTTCCTCGCTTTCTCCCCCTCCCAGCAACATGAGGGCAGTGGTCTGATAGACGAGGAGTTTACGGTGGCTCGTCTGTACATCAGTAAGATGAAGTCGGAGGTGAAGACCATGGTGAAACGCAGCAAACAGCTGGAGAGCACCCAGGCCGAGAGCAACCAGAAGATGGACGAGAACGAGAAGGAGCTGGCCGCCTGTCAGCTACGCATCTCCCAGGTAACCATCGTTGACGTCACCTGGAACAGAGGGCTCGGGGATTGTGTCACTGGGTGGCTGTCACTCAAATTCAATTCTAATCACATCTATTTCAATTGATTGAATGAAAAGCAATGAGGAAAATTTGGATTGGGAATGTGATTACAGTTTACCTCCTGAATTTACTGAATTAAATGGAATCGATCCCAACCCTGGTTCCATTTATTGCTACCTTTTCACTTTCTCTCGCTGTCTCTTCAAGCACGAGGCTAAGATCAAGTCCCTGACGGAGTACCTTCAGAACGTGGAGCAGAAGAAGAGACAGCTGGAGGAGAACGTTGATTCTCTGAACGAGGAGCTGGTCAAGATCAGCACTCAGGGTGACTACAACTTTTACATTTTTAAAAATGTATTCGTCCTTTATTCAAATAGGAAGATCCCTCTTAACCGAGGAAGACCTGTCCCCAAGATGGCACATCACACATTCGTTATTGAACTGTGTATTTTTATATATTATTTTTACAAACCGGACGGACATATTTGGCTAGAGGTTGACACCCAGGTTTTCAACAGAAGGGCTTGACATTCAGGTAAATTTGCTAGTAGCACACCCGGTCAGTGCCAACTGAAAGCTACTGTGCCGGGGTCAAGATCTGACAGGAAAACGAATGATTTGTTCATAATTTTAGGTGATTTTATCTTTCATTTCTGGACTGAGCAAGTAGCCTATACAGGGTTCATACAGACATTAGTATGTCAAATTCAAGGACTTCATTGTAATTTTCAATGACCTACATTTTATATGTAATTGTTGTAATGCCACTAAGAATAATACTTTCTTTAATAGGCCTATCCAATGGCATTATGCATTGACATTCACATTATTTTTACATGCTAAAATATGTCAGAATGTGGGCATTGCCTTACTAAATCGACAGCATGCTCCCGACACAAACGTTCTAATGAAGCCTGTCCATGTGGTAGGTCACTCGCCATTTGAGATGTTATTTTATCATGTTTTCAAATGAAAGCGACCAAAAAAAGTGTTCCTTTTATAATAGAAGGCTTTGTATAGAAAACCAAGTCGAATGTTAGCTTTAATGTCATCTTGCTCATAATAACCGCAACAGGTCAGCGCGACACCCTTCAATAGAAATGGCGGGAAACAAAGGAAAGCTGCTACATATTGCCGTTTCGAGGCCCTGAAATGAAATCACAGAATAATTATACTGAACAAAAATACAAACGCAACATGCAACAATTTCAACGGTTTTGCTGAGTTACAGTTAATTTCAGGAAATCAGTACATGTAAAAAAAAAAAAAAAAAAAGGAAAAAAAAGTCTATTTATTTGGCCCTAATCTATGGTTTCACATGACTGGGCAGAGGCACAACCATGGGTGGGCCTGGGAGCGCGTAGGCACACACACTGGGGAGCCAGACTCGGCCAATCAGAGTAGTTATTTTCCCCACAAAAGGGATTACAGAAGGAATTACTCCTCAGTTTCATCAACTATCAAGGTGGCTGGTCTCAGATGATTCCACAGGTGAAAAAGCCGGACGTGGAAGTTCTGGCCTGGCGTAGGTACACGTGGTTGTGAGGCCGGTTGAACGTACTGCCAAATTCTCTAAAACAATGTTGGAGGCGGCTTATGGTAGAGAAATTAACATTTAAATTATCTGGCAACAGTTCTGTTGGATATTCCTGCAGTCAGCATGTCAATTGCACGCTCCCTCAACACTTGAGACATCTGTCAATTGCACGCTCCCTCAACACTTGAGACATCTGTCAATTGCACGCTCCCTCAACACTTGAGACATCTGTGGCATTGTGCTGTCTGTGACAACTGCACATTTTAGAGTGGCCTTTTAAAAATTGTCCACAGTACAAGGTGCACCTGTGTAATGATCATGCTTTTAATCCGCTTCTTGATATGCCACACCTGTCAGGTGGATGGATTATCTTGGTAAAGGAGAAATGCTCGCTACCAGGGATGTTAACAAATTTGCACAATTTAAGACAAATAAGCTTCTTGTGCATTTGTAACAATTCTGGGATTTTTTTTATTTCAGCTCATGGAACATGGCACCAACACTTTACATGTTGCGTTTTTTATTTTTGTTTAGCATATATTGGAGCTGCAGAACTTCTAAATCGGCTACCATAACTTCAATGTCTTTTTCAAGGACCAAATAGCCTAGAGAAAATGTGTGATTTTCAAGGTAGGCTATTCCAAAATGACTAAATTGCTCATCGCAAATATTCAACCAATATTTTGAACTTTTTAAATACCTGGCTTGCGTTCTTGCCTTAGTATTTACTGGTATATATCATAACTTTGAACATCTTTCCTTCACCCTACCGCTGTCAGGTCTTCGGTGAGCTGCTCCACACAACAACCAGCTGTTTGAGAGCTGCACACTCTCTGCCCGACAGATTATAGGCTATATGTGTGCAGTGCCCTTGTGATAAATAATCGGAATAGCAAACAGCTTCGGCAATCCATCTGTTTTTGAATACATTTTATAGCTTAGATTATAGATGGCATTATTACAATATTTTTTTTCACTAGCTCGATCGGACTACGGACAGGGACGATCAACTGGCCCGGGGGGTTTCCCCAAACCTTCCCGGGCAAGCGGGCTGCCCTGTATGTCGAGCCCTGAACAGTATATCACTATCTAGTGGTGAAATGATTGCTGACACATCTACTTTTCTCCCCTCACAGAGAAAGTCCAGGCTATGGAGAAGGAGAACGAGGTCCAAACTGCCACTGAAGTAAAGGTATGACCAACAGGGGATTTCTCCTGACAGGCTATTCTTTCCTCACTTGATAACTGGTTATTCATATTATTCTAACTTTTTGTGTTTGTAATCAGTTGTATTTGTCAAGATTCTCCACGATTGTATATTTGATTCCTGTATGGGATAAATATACCAAATATATATCTTTAGTCAAAAGTTGACTGCTATGAAAGTCCCGGTTGATAAGTGTCTGGTAAAAAAGACTATTATATTGTGTTGATACTTAGTTGTAATATATTTTGTCGGTCACTACCTGTATGTGTGTCGGTTGTTCATAGGAGGCAGTTGAGCATCAGATCCAGTCTCACCGTGAGGCCCATCAGAAACAGCTCAGCAGCCTGAGAGACGAGCTGGACAGCAAGGAGAAACTCATCACTGAGCTGCAGGAGTAAGGGAACACGCACACATTAAATCCTTGAGGCCCATTGGACACATGGAACAACTGTTATTTTCTAGTTAGATTCTGTCTCACTGTATCTGTCTCTCTCCAGTCTGAACCAAGAGATCGTGCTGGAGCAGAAGCGTCTGAGGGTGGAACACGAGAAGCTCAAGTCCACCGACCAGGAGAAGAGCCGCAAGCTGCACGAGCTCACGTGCGTAAACGCCCATCCGGTTGCCATCGTACACACACAATCAATATTCACACACTATAATTTGTCCTTAGCTGATTTCGCTGCATAAATGAGAAGAAATAAATGACTGTCTGCAGCCATATGAACAATGGTGACGTGGCAATGGGGAATCATTGATCTGGTTGTGTGTGGGTGTGTGTGTGTGTTACAGGGTGATGCAGGACAGGAGAGAGCAGGCCAGACAAGACTTGAAGGGACTGGAGGAGACTGTGGCTAAGGAGCTCCAGACCCTACACAATCTCAGAAAGCTGTTTGTTCAGGACCTGGCTACCAGAGTCAAGAAGGTAAAGCACACTGAGTTAGCTTTTTTACAAGTGAGAGATGCAACCCCCCCCCATATTAGCATTTTAGAAAGACCTAGAAGGAACCATATGAAGCTATTACTTCATCAGCCCTGTGTAATGAACAACATTCACGTAATATTGCCCTTACATTGCACAGTACCATCATCACCGGACAGTGCGGGATCCACGTTCAAATCCAATTTGATGTTGCATGCGCCGAATACAACAGGTGTAGACTTTTCCGTTAAATAAAACTGTTCCCTTCTAATCCTGGCCTGATGCGCCTGTTACCCTGTTGAATGTTTAATGAACCTCCGCACCAGACAAAAGAGGGAGGCTTTGGTAACTAGGTCAGCCTGAAGTTCTCTTCTTCAAAGGTGGAGATTTAAATAAGATGCTGTCTCTGTGTCCCAAATGGCGCCCTATTCTCTTTTATAGTGGACTGCTTTTGACCAGGGCTCATAGGCTCCAAGGTAGTGCGCTATATAGGGAATAGGGTGCCATTCGGGACGCACCTGCTATGCTGCTGTGATTCAGAGACTATTATGAGGTTCTTCACCAACCCTCGGGCTTCAGGCTCTAGCTGGCTCACATAGATAAGATGGAGAGGAGAGAACGCGTGACCCTGGATCACATCAATAAGTTAGATTAAAAGTCCTATTTATCAGCTCTGAGTCTCAGATGTGATATTTGTGGTATTTGTGATGGTACCAACATTCCGACCTTGAAAGTCTATGGGTCAGTGAAAGGCATATTAATGTGGTATATTAATTTACTGCTTCCCAGTGCTCATTTCAAACTCTGTACTTGTGGCTTTATTGGTGCCTTTCACAGAAAATGGAGAAGCGTGTGTCTCATAAATGGAGAGTGAATGATACATGTGCTGTAAAACAAAATGTTCAGTAATGTATGTTTTCTGCAGAGTGCTGAGATGGACTCTGATGATACAGGGGGCAGTGCTGCTCAGAAACAGAAGATCTCCTTTCTGGAGAACAACCTGGAACAGCTTACAAAAGTCCACAAACAGGTAAACAAACGCATACATCTGATGTTCTGAGTTCTTCCATGGCAGAAAAGTATCCTGCTATGACCGAATGGTATGGTTCACTAAAGTCAGTAAGCAGGTACAGACCGCAAAATTAGAATGAGTAGAATGCACGTCCCCATTCATTTCAACGATGCCGTAATGGGATCTATGCCTGTTCATTCTGTGGCACAGATCAGAGCCCTTTATTGTAATGGAAGGCTCTGTTACAGACATGCCAAATTATTCCAAGATACAAGTACTCTTCTGTCAACACGTGTCGTCACACGTCGAAAAGATACCAAGGACAACTGCAATGTGACTGAAAGAAAGAACAAATGAGAATTAGTGAGTGAAACCTGTATGTTTGGTCCCTGTCTATTTCGCTCACTCACTACACCCCCCCCCCCTCCAGCTGGTGCGTGATAATGCCGACCTGCGCTGTGAGCTTCCTAAACTGGAGAAGCGCCTGCGTGCTACAGCTGAGCGGGTCAAGGCCCTGGAGTCTGCCCTGAAGGAGGCCAAAGAGAACGCTGCACGTGACCGCAAACGTTACCAGCTGGAGGTGGACCGCATCAAGGAGGCCGTCAGGGCTAAGAACATGGCCAGGAGGGGCCACTCGGCTCAGATCGGTGAGGAGCGAGCACACACACAGGCATAAACACATGTATTCATACACACACAGTCATTTATATTCACACACTGATTTTAAAAGTTTAACGCTCGTTTTTCCCCCCGGAGAGATCTGTCCTTTCTTCTATAAATACACTTACATTACAGTTTGGTCTTTTCAGACGCTGAATAGTGATGCCAATAGTGTTCCTTTGATGGTATGTAAACTTTGCTGTGCTTCTGTCCTCCCCAGCCAAACCTATCCGGCCTGGCCAGCCTCCTGTGGCATCCCCCACCCACCCCAACGTCAACCGGACTGGGCTCTTCAACAACCAGCCCACCGCCATCAGAGGAGGAGGGGCCACGCAATGAAGGAACGAGAAGTAAGTTGAGGCCTCTCGGAAGACTTTACTGAGCCAGTTCGCTTGGGTAGAAAATATTTTTGAAACTGTGAGGCACTACCTGAATTTGTCCAATAAGAACACAGATACTTGTTTTCCGTTGCTAACAGATTTACTACTGAACACGACCCTGTTTTTTTATAGACCAGCCAAAGCTTAAACAAGTCTTGCTTTTCCTCCACTCATTTTGTCTTCTGTCTCTCTTTCTCCTTCAGTTGCTGAAGAAGATAAACATATTCACAGTCATACTAAGATGCAAAGATCACCCACAGGAGCTGGCATTCCACGACACAGAACTTGTCACATGACATGGGACGATTCTTCCAGTATCAACGTTTATAATCCAGATGAAATAGACACAGGCTGTACAGTTATTTTTCCTGATCCTTTTTGTTTGAATGAAATTGATTTCCTTATACTAAACAAAAGACAAAGATCAAACAATAGAATAAAAGTGCGATCCTGGTGACATGAACAACATGTAACTAATAACGCGTACTCATAGCTCTTCCATTTTATCTGTCGCACAGCAGTGTGTCCATTAATGTCCTAAAAGGTTTTAGTCTGCACTTTGCCACGTTGAATGTATGTTGTCGCAGGTTCTCCCCCCCCAAAAAATATAAGATTTGTTTTTTTTAAAGACAAAGTTTGGAAAAATCTGCTGAGAAGCATCCTAGCCTGATTATCCATGTACAGTATATCATCAAATTAACCCTGCTGTCTAGATTAAAATAAGCTTTATCAAAGGTATACAAATACACTACTGTCCTCTATTGTACAGTTAGATTGAGCACTGACATTTTTACTTTCTCTTTGACGTGTGTTTCTTACGGGGCTAAAATGCTGTAGTAGAACACGTCTTCCGGACCATGCACTTGTGATTGACAGAAAATGACTCCCAAATGGCACCCTGTTCTCTTTCTAATGCACTACAAGAGCTTGGTCAAAAGCAGTGCACTAAATGGGGAATAGGGTGCCATTTGAGATGAATCCTGTTGGATAGGACAACTGTGAGGTGAATGGCAAAAAGTGAGATTTTTTTCACATTGCAAAATGAAGCTGCTTCAGTGTCACACCTATCGAAGTCCAAGCTATTCAGTCCATGTTAACATACTGTATGGTGACATTTTATAATTGTTGAACTGCAATGTTCCCTATCAATGTATATCAATACCAGCACATGCAAGTGCTTCGTATCCCCTTTGATAAAATTGAAGAAATGCAACACGTCTTGTCCTAGTGATGTCAATGTTCTCACTGAAGAGAGAAGTACCGTCAGTGGAAAGATTACTTCTCGGACCACAAAAAGATTGTGCTTGACTGTCCTGATGAATTTGTCAAGTTTATGATGTGTCACTATGCCAGCGTATCCCTCTACTTCGCCTATCATAAGGACATGTTAGATAATGCTCTATATCGAAGATGACGTTTAAACAAATGTTCTCCGGCAAAAATATAGAAATGGGTTTTTAACTTTTTTTTTCTCCCTTCCCCCCCATTGGTTAGTGTGTAGTAGTTTGTGTGAGAACTCGTATGAGCCCCTCACTTTAGCCCAATCATGAGTTTCATAGTGTCTTGTTTCTGTGCCTACTGCCTGTGTAGTTGTGTGGTTTGGGCATACATTTGAGTGATTCTGTTTTTCCTCTCTGTATTCAACTTTTTTCATCGGTGTCTGAATCTGTCCTCAAAATTCTTCAGCAGCCCAACTTTTTCATTTTATGACTCTGCACACCTGCTGCCTCTTGTATGCAGGGGTTTGCTTGGGGGACTGGTGAATTGGGATCTGCGTCAACACTCGCATGCCCAAACTAGCCAATGCATTGCTTCATTCTAAGTAACCTTGTCTCCTTCTAATTGTGTCTAGTTAACAAGATGACATTCTAAGTGGGATGCTAATGTGGATGTAGGAACGGAGCCTGTCTTGTCCACGCAGTCACCAATCTTCATGACACCATCCTCCCCTAGCTACAGTCGATAGATGGCATCTGAGTTATTTATTGGTGTGTAGGCAGGATGAAGGCTTTAGATGCTGCCATTTTTTTTTTAAACGACCTAAATTGTTTTTTTTTGTTTACCGTTATTGATTTGACTATTTTGTATCCTCCATTGCTGAGAAAATGAAATGATCCAAAACATTGTCCTTCCTTCCCAATACTGTGTAAAACTGAAGCATCTGCGAAGACTGTCTGGTATAGCCCAGTGCTGTACAGACCTGACTATAGTGAGTGCAATATGGATCAGTTATTGTGAAGAAGGTTTAAGGTGAGGGGAGTGGGAAACCTGCATTATTAAAAAAAAAAGTAAAACAAACTAAAACTAACGAATCAGTCTCCTGACTTTTGGTTTGTCGTGTGTGATATTTGAAGTTGAAATTTAGCCTGAAGCACTTTTTGAAATGTATCTTGGATTACAACTCTTTAAGTGTCATAACTGTACCTGCCATAAAGGACTGCTCAAATACCGATTCTGCTCCTTTTCTGCAAAAGGAAAAACACATAAGCGAAGCATAACCGGAGTTGTTCTGTCTTTGGTTTGTAAACTAATAATCATATGATTGTCTGAGAACTTGTGGTCTGGCCAGGTTACGATGGTCGGCACTGTCTGTGTATGATGCAAATTGTGTGTGTATATTTTATATATAACCCTAGGGAGATCAATGCATTGCAGTGTTCTGCACATCGTTATCCTCAAGTGCTTTCTGTAGCCTTGGTTCCCAAGATTTTACCCTAGAGTTGAAACCAATAAAGTCTCAAAAGAGAGAAGTCCGTGCACTGCTTACTCATTTATCCTGGTCAACTTTTTTCATCAGGAACAGGAAGGAAACGCTCTCCAACCTTGCTTTCCAAAATCATTGAATTGAGAAGTCAAATGGAGAGAAATCGACAACTCGGAGGCCAGTGGAAGTTGATAAACCTGCTTCTTTGTTAAAAGTGAATGTTGCCTCTTGGTTGGAGTTTTTATGATTTTATGACATGGAAAGGATGGGGTCCATATAGCATACTGAGTCAAGACTACACCCTTGTCTGATAATAGTACACGTAGTTTAAAAATGCTTGTTGCTCATGGCATTGATTGCCCAGACATACCAGTAGATTACCTGCATTCTCTAGCAGGTAATGGGCCGTTGGATGCATTGGCCCATTCACACCAGCAGAGCACGCTATGGTACAGTCACACAATATCAAATAACGGAATCTGATGAGTGGAAAAACAAGCCATTGAACATTTTGGTGATATGTTTTCAGTAATTGTTTTACTTCGCTTTGCCAGGACTGGCTTTTAGAAAGATTGGCTTTTCTTAGAAAGAATACTGATTTATTTTTGGTGCGGATAATTTGGACAAATCCAAATCCGAATTTGGCAACTCCAAAATCCCCCGTAATCTATTATTTAAAAAATAGATAATTGTGGGGCAGTCTTGAAACGTCTGTCACAGATTTGGCTTGAGATGGTAACCGATGGTGATTTAAGAAACTGAAACGGTAAATCAGGAGCTCTTTCTTTATGGAGCTGTCTTGGTGATTACCAGACAGACCCATTGCGACTAAGAGAGACCCATCACGTTACACATGTAGCATGGGATATAGTAGCCTATAGGCTAAACCAATAAACCACATTTGTTACAAATTAAACTGTCATTTTGAACAAATAACCTATTTTCGAAATTAAGACTGGTAGAATAGCTTTCAAGGAAAGCAAGTGGTAGCCTATTGCCACTCGGTGAGACTATTGACCACCAGATGGCATGCCAGGAGTAGCCTATCGTCCATCAAAGTTGGCAGACAGACAGAGAGGCAGACAGACACAGGCAAGGCAAGCAGGGTGGGAGAACCGACCAACCCAGCGCTCACAAGCGACAGCACCACGGCAGAGTGAAAACGAGGCGGGGGATTGGGAACACTGAATACAGAGCTAGCGTACTCGAGCCGCGTACTGGAGCAGCTAAGATCACTGATATATCTGGAGGAAAAGTTCCGCACAAAACAAACCGCGGTTGGCCAGCTTGTTCTTTGAAGAGAAAGAAGATACCGCTAAAAAGGTGTGTAGGCTTTACGTTACATCATTCATCTCAAGACCACAGATAGTTATTGGTTACTTCCAGAGTTACCTTGTTGTAATGCATAGTTGCAAAAACGACTGGCTACTTTGGGTTTTCTTCGACATCGAGTTCCTTCACGGAGGGGTGCATTAGAACCTACTGTTGTTGTGGTGTAGTAACAGAACTATATTTATAAACGTGAGCTCTGTTTTGATATTTAGGCTACAACGCTGGGTGATATTGGGGTGCCAATATTGTTTTGGTTGTATGTACGTGGTTTTTCACGTGGAACACAGTCTACATTTGTGTTCAACGCATAGCTTTCTTAGCATAGGTAGCCTACAATTGGTAAACAGATTATTCCCAACAGGTCTAATAGTTTGATATGAATCACATCTGTGTCAAATGTTTCTTAAAGGGATATTTTTTTTCCCCTCAGCTTTGTCTGCACCACAACTAACGTTAGTGGCTATTAGTGGCACTAGCCAGACTCTCCTGGTTTGGGAATGAGCGTTTCTGTCTCGTCCGGGTCTTTTGTTGAAATTGAATATGGATTAAACTCCTTTTGTTGTATTTGAATGGTGCTTTTCCATCTAGACTTACCACCACACCAGCGTGTCGCCAGTGTTTTATGTTAATGTTTAGCTCTAGTGTTATTGTGTTTCCACCAGGGAGTTATGGAATAAAGGACTGGCTAGCAGAATCAACAACCTCCATCATTCAAGACTTGCTTTGTGAAATGGTGTTAAAGTTAGCCATTGTTATTTAAATGAAAGCTGAAAGGTACCCAAGACCTTGCCTTGGCTCCAAGTCAGAGCAGGTCTGCTGGAGCCTAGTTACATGATTTTTTGGTGTCCATTACTGGGCGTTACAGGAAAGCCCCATAGAAACCACCGCCATAGATTTATAAACTAACCATTTTTTTCTTGGCGATACTTTCTTCGTTTCTGATTCCGTTAAATGTCCGTTTCCAGTTGCAGGTGGTTCTACAAAAAAAAAAAAAAACTCAAAGATATTAAATCCATGTTTTTGCTTTGCCAAGTTGTTGAATGCAATGCTTCTTTGCACCATTACTTATCCCTATCCACACACCAATTTACAACTACAATTGGGAAAACATTTGAACAGCAGTAGGCCTATATGCACATGTTGTTGGCTACCGCACAGCCTTGGTGACATCTGTTATTCTGTTTCCAATAGAACCACTGGGACAAAGGCATGTTGAATCTCAGTGTTGTGGTGCTTGCGTGGCCAGCGATGTGTGAAAATGAAAGCATATTTAATGTTCCTTACATAAAGATAATCCATCCATCATCCTCAGACCGTAGGACAGGTCCCCCAGTTTGTCCGATTAGTTTATTTCTAATAATAGGACATATTGTTCTACATAATAATTTCCAACGATCCATTTAGTGTGTGGCTGTGGATGGATGGAGAGATCGTCACAATAAGCTGATGCTTATAAGATCAGGGGTGTCAAACAGTCTTCAATGAGTTCCGGGGGGCTGCACTGTTCACGGGTTATATTTCATCCCCTTCAAAGTTTGGAAAAAAAATAGTCTTCTAGCCATCGTTTTTGGAATTTTTGATGTTCCCCGACTGTCTAGCTTTCATTTCGGTGATTATTAGAGAGCTCTGGACACAGTCAAGAAACTGTATGAATGTATGCCCCATGGGCCATATGTTTGACACCCCACTTTAGATCTTATCATGGGGCGCTTATAGATCTTATTGGTGCATAGCCTACAGGTGAACTGAACATTAAGATAAGCATGAATAATACCCTATTATGTGCGGTATAAAAGAGGGTAATCAACAAGTTGCCTAGTATTTTGGAGCTCATTCAATAGGGTGAAACCTCCCAAAGGTGAGCCATTGCCATTTTGAAAGTTTTTTTTTTTTTTACTTGTCTGCCGTTTTGATTTGAATCAATAACAGAGCAACTAGTTGGCTTATATTGCTTAAGGACTGACTGTAATTTGTTCTTCTTAGAGCAGAGAATTTATCTGCGATGGATTGCAATTCCCTGCTTCCTGTTTCACAGCCTGCCACAGAAATTAATGACACATCTGTCGGAGGTGTTGTCCCAAATAGCACCCTATTCCCTATATTCTGCACTACTTTTGACCAGGGCCCATAGGGGAAATAGGGTTCTATTTGGGATGCAGACAGAGAGAGGGGAGTCGGTCTTCAAAAACACTGTTACTCAAGCTGTCAGTTTCATTGTTTCCCAGAAGTCAGCCGTATTTACAGTTAGCTGTAGTTTAGAATGGGTTGATTTAAGTGTCGGAAGTAATGCTTCGGCTCCATCACCAGTTTTCTTATCTGGGTTTTGAGGTTTGTTGTGGGTTTGATTGACACCTCTTCCATAAAAGTCATCCATTGGTTCAATTGTGTTGCCATGGAAATCTCAGACCAGGAATATTACGGAGAGCAACTTTTTGTTAGAACTGTAGATTAGTTATAAACATAATAATCGTAGTCATACGGTCTTTAGATATGACACTGCCTCCTTGGGGAAAAGGAGCCTAATGTATAACTCATGCAAACATAATGCCTTGTCCCATTCTCTGTCTACTCTAGCCAACACTTACTGTATATCACTAATGTATATCATGCAATACATTTACAAGGAACAATATACCGTTTGGTTACAATGTGTACAGTATGAAATGAGGCTACAGAGTGCCCAAACAAAGTGAATCATCCATCTTAGGAGGTGGTGGCATGATGAAAAGGTATGTGAGCCTGTTAGGGAGTGATTGCTGTGGGTATGCAGCACCACTCGTGTTGCTGTTATCGGTATTAATGGCAGTCGCCAGTCTCCAGTCCCTCCTCTTTACACCATGTGTGTGTCAGTGAGCAAGTCAGTCTCCCCTCTTCACACCCATAGATATGCTGGGTAGTGTAAGCTGAAGAGGGAGAGCACTGGTTCCTGTGTGTGACACGAGAGGACGTGTGACAGAAGTACACATACGGCCTCCACATGCTTCCTAAGCGGAACAGTTCGGAAAGAGTGTGTGCGTATATTGACATTTTGTGACGTTTTGGACTTCGGGCACACAATTGTTGTCTCTGGGCCAGCCGGTGTTCGGGAGCCAAAGTCTACACCCCTTCTTCCATGATCGGTCAACTGTAGGGATTCTTCAATAAAGGATTTTTGTTGTCATTCAACGAGCACTTGTTTTCATGCACATTTTTTTCTTTGAGAAATAGTGCACCAAACATGTTAGTTAGATGTAAAATTGCGCGACGAAGATATCCTCTGCAAAATCCTCAAAATGATTCCGGGATGCTGCCCTACATAGCAGACTTCCTGTGTCTGTGTTCTTTTGCCCATCTTAATCTTTTATCTTTATTGGCCAGTCTGAGATATGGCTTTTTCTTTGCAACTCTGCCTAGAAGGCCAGCATCCCGGAGTCGCCTCTTCACTGTTGACGTTGATACTGGTGTTTTGCGGGTACTATTTAATGAAGCTGCCAGTTGAGGACTTGTGAGGTGTCTGTTTCTCAAACTAGGCACTAATGTACTTGTCCTCTTGCTCAGCTGTGCACCGGGGCCTCCCACTCCTATTTTTATTCTGGTTAGAGCCAGTATGCGCTGTTCTGTGAAGGGACTAGTACACAGCGTTGTATGAGGTTTTCAGTTTCTTGGCAATTTCTTGCATGGAATAGCCTTCATTTCTGAGAACAAGCATAGGCTGACGAGATTCAGAAGAAAGTTCTTTGTTTCTGACCATTTTGAGCCTGTAATCGAACCCACAAATGCTGATGCTTCAGATACTCAACTAGTCTAAAGAAGGAACGTTTTATTGCTTCTTTAATTAGGACAACAGTTTTCAGCTGTGTTTAACGTAATTGCAAAATTATTTTATAATGATCAATTAGCCTTTTAAAATTATGAACTTGGATTAGCTAACACAACGTGACATTGGAACAGGAGTAATGGTTGCTGATAATGGGCCTCTGTACGCCTATGTAGATATTCCATACAAAATCAAAATCAGCCGAATATTCCAGCTACAATATTCATTTACAACATTAACAATATTTATACTGTATTTCTTATCAATTTGATGTGATTTTAATGTGCAAAAAATGTGCTTTTCGTTAAAAAACAAGGACATTTCGAAGTGACCCCAAACTTTTGAACGGTAGTGTATATACACTGTAAATACAGTTGAAGTCGGAGGGTTACATACACTTAGGTTGGCATCATTAAAACATTTTTCAACCACTCCACAAATTTCTTGTTAACAAACTATAGTTTTGATAAGTCGGTTAGGACATCTACTCTGTGCATGACAAAAGTCATTTTTCCAACAATTGTTTACAGACAGATTATTTCACTTATAATTCACTGTATCAATTCCAGTGGGCCAGAAGTTTACATACACGAAGTTGACTGTGCCTTTAAACAGCTTGGAAAATTCCAGAAAATGATGTCATGGCTTTAGAAGCTTCGGATAGGCTAATTGACATAATTTGAGTCAATTGGAGGTGTACCTGTGGATGTATTTCAAGGTCTACCTTCAAACACAGTGCCTCTTTGCTTGACCTCATGGGAAAATCAAAAGAAAACAGCCAAGACCTCTGAAAAACATTTGTAGACCTCCACAAGTCTGGTTCATCCTTGGGAGCAATTTCCAAACTCCTGAAGGTACCACGTTCATCTGTACAAACAACAGTACGCAAGTATTAACACCATGGGACCACACAGCCATCATACCGCTCAGGAAGGAGATTCTGTCTTCAAGAGATGAAAGTACTTTGGTGCGAAAAGTGTAAATCAATCCCAGAACAACAGCAGAGGACCTTGTGAAGATGCTGGAGGAAACAGGTACGAAAGTATCTATATCCACAGTAAAATGAGTCCTATATCGACATAACCTGAAAGGCCGCTCAGCAAGTAAGAAGCCACTGCTCCAAAACCGCAATAAAAAAAGACTACGGTTTGCAACTGCACATGGGGAGAAAAATAGTACTTTTTCAAGAAATGTCCTCTAGTCTGATGAAACAAAAATAGAACTGTTTGGCCATAGTGACCATCGTTTGGAGGAAAAAGGAGGAGGCTTGCAAGCCGAAGAACACCATCCCAAAGGTGAAGCACGGGGGTAGCAGCATCATGTTGTGGGGGTGCTTTGGTGCAGGAGGGACGGGTGCTCTTCACAAAATAGATGGCATCATGAGCCAGGAAAATTATGTGGATATATTGAAGCAACGTCTCAAGACGTCAGTCAGGAAGTTAAAGCTTGGTTGCTAATGGATTTTCCAAATGGACAATGACCTCAAGCAGACTTCCAGTAGTTGTGTCAAGGTATTGGAGTGGCCATCACAAAGCCCTGACCTCAATCCTATAGAACATTTGTGGACAGAACTGAAAAAGCGTGTGTGAGCAAGGAGGCCTACAAACCTGACTCAGTTACACCAGCTCTGTCAGGAGGAATGTGCCAAAATTCAACCAACTTATTGTGGGAAGCTTGTGGAAGGCTACCGAAAACGTTTGATCCAAGTTAAACAATTTAAACACTATGACATTCAATTAGTATTTGGTAGATGTAAACTGCTGTGACGAAGAAATAAAACCTGAAATAAATAATTCCCTCTACTATTATTCTGACATTTCACATTCTTAAAATAAAGTGATGATCCTAACTGACCTAAGACAGGGAATTTTTACTAGGACTAAATGTCAGGAATTGTGAGAAACTGAGATTTAAATCTATTTGGCTAAGGTGTATATAAACTTCAGACTTCAACTGTTCATGGCCATTAAGGCCAGATCATTCCTCAAGATGTTCAAACGTTCATAGATGACCAGCAGGGTCAAATAATAATCACAGTGGTTGTTGAGGGTGCAAAAGGTCAGCACCTCCAGGAGTAAATGTCAGTTGGCTTTTCATAGCCGAGCATTCAGAGGTCATAACAGCAGGTGCGGTAGAGGGAGGGAGGGGCTGGAAAACAGCAGGTCCGGGACAATGTATCACGTCTGGGGAATAGTTCAGGGTTCCATAGCCGCAGCCTGTTGCTCAGGTGGCTGAGGTCTTGTGCGTAGTTATATGGATTGTTACACTTTGAAATCAATGGTTCTAGTTTGGCGTGCATTTTAAAGTGAGAAAATACTTCTGTTAAGTATTTCCGTTAACGTGGAATTGCTCTGTAGTAGACCATTCTGATCGGTGTACAGTCGCCGCTCTGTGATAGCCTATTCTCTGTCACTCACACTCACTCCCAGACCACTGTAACTACCAGATATCTATTCTTGGTGGGAGGCGGGTGTGTGTCCTCTGCCACCGTGGCTAAATGTGTGCGTTCATATCCCTTTACATACGAGGGACCATCCTCTATATAGATACAGCATAGACTCACGCCTCAGAAAAGCACCTGCTTTTTCCTGCCTCTTCGGGATGTCAGACAGACTGCAGTGGATGCTATTTAAAGGAGCATAAAGATTCTGACACGAGGGAGTTATGGATGGAAGCTACTCTGGCAGGGGAGCCCCTGAACCTTGCGTTGATGTTGATGGGTATTTCTAGGTGATATGTCAGGGGATTGTCAATGTCAGATACTGTAGATCACTGACAGTGCTTCCAAACCAGAGGAAGACCCAGTTTCCAGTCAAGAAAACAAGGGGAGGGGGGTCTTGGCTGTCACTAGATGCAGTAAAATGTGAATAAAGTAAGTGATTTAGTGTCCTCTGAGAAACCGAAGGAAATGGCTAGCTCCAGTCAGAGCCTTAAATATTCCAAATAAGGCTGTGGTGCCAGTAGGCTACTGTTTTTGCTTTATTTATAGTAGACTTATATTAGTAATACTATATGCAACTCTGGCCATTTTAGGCTTTTATTTAGGACAGTGTTTCTCTCTGCCATTGTCATCTGATCACAAGAAGTGTGTGTGTGTGTGTGTGTGTGTGTGTGTGTGTGTGTGTGTGTGTGTGTGTGTGTGTGTGTGTGTGTGTGTGTGTGTGTGTGTGTGTGTGTGTGTGGGTTCAGGTGATTGAGGTCAGGCTGGCCTCGCCTGTGTTCCTTTGAGGTTAGTTGAGGTTTCCGCTGTGGATTTCCTATCCAGTCATATCTGTAGCCGCAGCCATCTCTTTCTGATTCTGTGGGTTTAAAGCTGGTTTTGAAAATGAGTGAATTAGCACCTGTATGATCTTCACTTACTGAGAATAGCTTGTGACATCGTGCCAGTGCTGTCTGAGAGAGACTTGTGGGAGGAAGTCCGTTTTTATAAAGTAGGATTTAAAGGCGAGTGTTGTTGTGGTGAGTAGTAGTGTCTGTTTGTGTTGGTTTACATTAAAGTTTCAATCCCATTCAGACAGAGGGCTGTAAAAGTACTGTCTTTATGCAGGGTCAGGGTGGTCGGTAGGGGGTAGAAATGAAGTCCTTAGCCTATGATGAAAGAAGGTACCAGCCTTGGAGAACAATATTAGTCTTTGGCAGGATCAAGTTTTAACTTGATTTGTCCCAGAGGTCAATTGGCTTTGGTTTAGCATAAAACCGCTAAATAATGCAGTCAAAAATGAAACCTGAACTGAAACCTTCCTATTTTCTTCTCCCTGCAGTCTAGCTGATCCCCAGTGAGAGATGTGGATCCCCCCAGCGCTCCAATGCTGAGCACCAATAGAGGTCAAAGGTCGACACGGTTAGAAGGGGTCAACACCATCATGGCTGACAGAGATGGGCATGGCGGCGGGGTGGATGTGCCCACCATCGCCCCAGGCCAGGTGTACGTGGAGGTGGAGTACGACTATGAGTACACGGCCAAGGACAAGCTGATCTCCATCAGGCAGGGGGAGTGCTACATGCTGGTCAGGAAGACCAACGAGGACTGGTGGCAGGTGAGGAAGGAGGAGGGGATGAAAGCCTTCTATGTCCCAGCACAGTACGTCAGGGAAGTGCGCCGGGCGCTCATGCCCCCTCAGAAGCCTCTCGTGTCGTGCGGGATTGGTGGGGTGAGTGGGGCGTTCCGTGTGAAGCCTACAGTTCTGGATATATGCAGAGCGTCCAATGAGAACCTCAACAACAGGCCGCCTCAGGAGATGTCTAGTTTTGGGCGTCCGTCGCCCTCCTCCACGCCGTCACCCTTTCCGGTGCACGTCACCCCGCCCGCTCTGCCCAAGGACGCCAACCAGAACCCGGGCAGCCCGCGGCACAGCAAGCCCCCTGGTGTAGCCGAGCTGGTGCTCCTACACAACAACAATAACCATCACCACAGCAACAACTCCACGTTACCACGGATGCGGGCGGACTCTCCGCCCCCCAGAGCCCCTTACAACGACCATAAACGCCACCAGGGAAGTGACGATATAGAACAGACCCCCTCCTCTTCTGGCGACTCCCCGGGGGAGGGGTCGGAGACGCTCCGGAACGACTCGGAGTCTGGAGACGACCTAAGTAGCAGCTCTGCTGAACACATGCAGGTAGGAGACAGTATGATGAACATGCTGTTGTTAAATGGGAACCGACACACCCATGATTATTACAGCCCTTTCTCTATCCAGCATCCTCTTTTCTCCCTTGCTCTCTTTTTCATCCATGTCCCTGGCTAGCTTGAAGACATTAGCTGATAAGTGTCCTCCTTCCCATCTCTCCCTCCTGTCAGATTAGATATTGATTGATTGCGGGTCTCTCCTCCACTGTGTCCTGCGGAGCTGCCTTCGTTCACTAGCCCCCATGGACAATGCTGTTTTATTCCACCCCATTGCCTTGAATACTCTTGGCCTCATTTGCCAGATCTGATAAGAGCAGCAACAGTTGCTGCAGGTGCCTATTAATAAAGGTAGGGGGGTAGATGCTCCTCGTGTTCGCGTTGGGCCATTTAAAGACTAAATAGGGTGTTCATAGCACCACTGTTAAATCTGAAGGTCCTGTAATTGAGTGCGGTTGTCGGACCTACACGGGACATACACTGGAGTGATATGCTGATCCATGAAGCAGGTGTCTGGTTTTGGATGTAGTCGCCGATGAGGTCAGTTTTGAGGGGTCAACTTCAACAGTGGAATATAGTGCTGATGAGTTTGGAGCCTAAACTTTCCTTTGTACCAACAGGTCTCTCTCTCTCAGCAAGCGGGTAGAATGGCTCTGGGAGCCTCCAAGTCTAGAGCAGAGAGCCATGGGAGTCTCATTTGAGTGTCCACTTCAGCGACAGCATGTGTGTAACTCGCAGACCTCACCAAGGTTGATCATGTAGGTCTCCTCCTCCGACCTCCATTACGACTCATTATCATCAACAGGAGAGGCCCGGATCATCCGGTCTGTCTCTGTCTGAGGTGTAAATGAATGAACCTGTGAATAAAATGACAAGAGGAGTCCCTCCTGTGAAGGAGGTGGTGGTCTACAGAAGGAGCAGATGGATTTGGGAGCATTTTTTTAGGTTCTTTCTAAATTCAGGCTGTGGGTTTATTATGTGAAGGTTCTTTGTCGAGAAGGAGGCAGAAGGCGGCTGAGGAACAAAGAGAGGGTCTGGGCTTGAATAGAAACTAGGTCATATCAGCTGAGGATCAGTCTTCTAGGCTCTGTCGCCCCACTGTGTGTGTGTGTGTGCGCAAAGAGTGAAAGCCATGTGCTAGGGGTTAGAGGAGAGAGAGAGAATGGAACCAAAGGTCTGCAGACCATGACAAGATTTGAATGTTTTTTGTTGTAAAACAATGATGAAATCCCAACCAGCTGCATGCAAAATGATGTCTAATTCACCAGAATTAATTTCATGCTTGTCAAACTGGTGACCATAATCATACACATTTGCCCCGGTCATTTACATGTTACTTGTGCATCAAGGGGTTTTTGTCATAATTATTTTGACAGATTGTAGTGGGTAGTTGCAACTGAGCATATGCCTAGCCCACGGCAAATTGGCTCTGCCAGTGAACTGCGGAGCTCACTCACTGTCTGGTCAGGTGAAACCTGCTCCATGTCATTTCGTGGCCAGTTGCCATGCAGGTGATTGGCCCTGCAGTGCAACCAACCAACACTTTCAATTCCTGTGTCATTGCACGGTTACAGCAGAAAAGTGTGTATGTGAAGCAAAGCGCTTTGAGCTGAGACATTTACACGAAGCCTCTTTTTCTCTTTTCCCCTTTTTCTATCATCCCCTCCTTCCCTCTCCTCCCTTGCCTGTATCCCCTCCCCCCTTGCCTGTATCCCCTCCTTCCCTCTCCTCCCTTTGCCTGTATCCCCTCTTCCCTCTCCTCCCTTGCCTGTATCCCCTCTTCCCTTGCCTGTATCCCCTCCTCCCCTCCTCCCCTCTCCTCCCTTGCCTGTATCCCCTCTTCCCTTGCCTGTATCCCCTCCTCCCCTCTCCTCCGTGGTCCTTCTGTAGCTCAGTTGGTAGAGCATGGCGCTTGTAACGCCAGAGTAGTGGGTTCGATCCCCGGGACCACCCATACGTAGAATGTATGCACACATGACTGTAAGTCGCTTTGGATAAAAGCGTCTGCTAAATGGCATTTATTATTATTATCCCTTGCCTGTATCCCTTCTTCCCTTGCCTGTATCCCCTCCTCCCCTCTCCCCCCTTGCCTGTATCCCCTCCTTCCTTCTCTTCCCTTGCCTGTATCCCCTCCTTCCCTCTCTTCCCTTGCCTGTATCCCCTCCTTCCCTCTCTTCCCTTGCCTGTATCCCCTCCTTCCCTCTCTTCCCTTGCCTGTATCCCCTCCTCCCCTCTCCTCCCTTCGCCTGTATCCCCTCCTCCCCACTCCTCCCTTCGCCTGTATCCCTTCCTCCCCACTCCTCCCTTGCCTGTATCCCCTCCTCCCCACTCCTCCCTTGCCTGTATCCCCTCCTCCCCTCTCCTCCCTTGCCTGTATCCCATCCTCCCCTCTCCTCCCTTGCCTGTATCCCCTCCCTTGCCTGTATCCCCTCCTCCCCTCTCCTCCCTTCGCCTGTATCCCCTCCTCCCCTCTCCTCCCTTCGCCTGTATCCCCTCCTTCCCTCTCCTCCCTTGCCTGTATCCCCTCCCTTGCCTGTATCCCCTTGCCTTTATCCTTCTCCCTCCATAGGATAGAGAATCAGGGAATGTTTGTGAGGATTTGTCAGTGACGAGCTAGCCTGAGCCAGTGCCAGCTCGTCTCCCTAGCCTAAATTGATTTGATCAGATCAGATCAGTGAAGGATAGTAAACCTCTGTGTGTTACCATATTCTCCCTACCCTAATTCCCTTCTCTGTAGGGCTCTGTTAGGCCAGTAGTAGCTATAGGATCAGGTGGCCCACATTTCTCTGGTTGATTCACAGCTTTGGTCCGATGGGTTTGTTGGCAATGTCACCCCTGAGTCCCATTTAGATTCCGCCGACAACCCCCCCCCCGCCCCTCCCCCATCCCTTCCTTGCTCTTCTAAAAGCACAGCTCCTATGCTCTTAAAGGATTGTCAAAATAAACCTCTTTCCTTACTGCTCAAGACCCTGACTGGCATCTGTATGGAGTGGTATTTCAGTTCTTTAAAGGACTGTGGGCCACCCTGTACTGTGGCCAAGCTGTACCATTTTTAAAGCTTGTTATTTTTCACTTGTCCATACTAGGTTATTTTTGTATCACATTGTGTGTCATGTGTATCGTATACGAGACCCAATAAACATCATATATCACTATCTGTAGACAGCTTAGTGGTTAAGAGCGTTGGGCCAGTAACGAAAGATTGCTTGTTCAAATTCCCGAGCCGGCAAGGTGGAAAAACTGCCTTTCTGCCCTTGAGTAAGGCAGTTGGTTCAGAGGGGTTGGGGTTGGTTCAGAGGGGTTGAGTTAAATATTAAATTAGGCTGAAAGCATTTAGTTGTGCAACTGACTAGATATCTCCTTTCTGTTCTCTCTGGGTCTGTGAGGATAGTCATTCTCTTCCTTCCCCTCCCCCCAATGTGTCATTGAGTAGAGAGAGAATGATGCAGGCATTGCTTCATGGCGCTGTTGTTTGTCTGTGGCTTTCCCTTCTGGTGCCAGCCAGGCAGTGGAACTTGTTGGCTGCTTGCCTTGCTCTGCCTGAGACAACCCCCATGCTTTTCTGCCCATCAGACAAAACAATCTCTGAGAGGTGTGAGCGTATGTACGATGGCGAGATGTGACCCCTATCTTACTCTGTAACCCTGCATCCTTGATTTGGACTATTCTGCAAGATGCTCTTTGGTTCCCGAATTCGTGATTGTAATAAATCGAATTATAGCAACGCATAACTCTGCGATGCTTTAGGCTAGAAACAAGTGGTCAAATGCCAGAGGAAGACTTGACTCTGCACATGGGGATATCTTTGACCTTCTAATGTCAAGGAATCTTAAATTAAATATATTTTAATTTTTTATTTGATTTACTGTAATAAAAAAAGGGGTGGGTGTGAATGGGAAAAAGGGGGCAGTGTAGAAAAGGTAGAAAAGGTGTGTACAGTAATAGTTATATAGGATGAGCCTTGACTAGAATACAGTATATACACTGAGTTTACAAAACATTAGGAACACCTTAGGAACACCTTCCTAATATTGAGTTGCACCCCCATTTGCCCTCAGAATGGACTACAAGGTGTCAAAAGTGTTCCACAGGGATGCCGGCCCATGTTGACTTCAATGCTTCCAACAGTTAAGTCAAGTTGGCTGGATGTCCTTTGGGTGGTAGACCATTCTTGATACACACGGGAAACTGTTGAGTGTGTGAAACCCAGCAGCGTTGCAGTTCTTGACACACTCAAACTGGTGCGCCTGGAGCCTACTACCATACCCCGTTCAACGGCACGTAAATCTTTTGTCTTGCCCATTCACCCTCTGAATGACACACACACACAATCCATGTCTCAATTGTCTCGAGGCTTAAAAATCCTCCCTGTCATCTGCAATGATTTGAAATGGATTTAACAGGTGATGTCAATAAGGGATCATAGACTGACCAGGTGAATCCAGGGGAAAGATATGTCATGGAAAGAGCAGTTTTTCCTAATGTTTTGTACACTCGGTGTACATACGATCTGGGTAAAACAGTATATAGGGCAGGAGTTTCGAAGATGCAGGGTTGAGTACCGGATGGTAGCTGGCTAGTAACTGTGATAAAGTTCTTAGCAGGTTACAGGGCTTAAGGTAGTTAGTGGTGACTATTTAACAGTCTGATGGCCTGGAAGAATCTGTTTTTCAGTCTCTCGGTCCCTACTTTGATGCACCTGTACTGACCTCGCCTTCTGGATGATAGCGGGGTGAACAGGCCATGGATCGAGCAGCTGAGGTCCTTGATGATCTTCTTGGCCTTCCTGTGACATCGGGTGGTGTAGGTGTCCTGGAGGGCAGGTAGTTTGCCCCCGGTGATGCGTTATGCAGACCTCACTACCCTCTGGAGAGCCATACGCTTGTGGGAAAGTGGTTGTTGAATTCCAGTTTATCTTATCACATGAGATGGTTGTTTTCCTGTTAGTGGGATTAGTGGGTCTCTGAACTAGATGTGAACCAATGACTTACTTTACCGTCTGTCCATGAATGACTGGAAAGAGAAACGTTACAACAATGCCATGTCATTAAAGATGCAGAAGAAGCATCTTGTGAGGGGATGGAAGTCTGCTGGCTAGTTTTGTGCTGTCTGTCTCTCTGTCTCTCTCTTTTTCACGTGACTTATTTGGGCTTACACATTTATCTCAGTCTGTTAGGCACTTGTTTACAAACTTGTGCAAGGGGAGGCAGGGGAGCAAAGGTTGTGAATGTGTGACAGGTTACTGACTGACATGGCTCACAATGTTGTGTGTGGCTATGGGTGACAGACAGTTCTTCATATTTCACCTTTTGAAAAATATAACCTCAAAAATATGAATTGCTGTTGTGATTTAAGTTTTTGGATACTTCTAGAAACCAGGTTGATTGGTCTGTTTAAAATTTGCCCACTGTTCTGTTGTTTGAGCTGGGCTGCCTGACCTAGCTACTTCCCAGGCGCTGGCTGAAAAGGAGGCCCCTGCTTGTTTTCCAGTGCATACTTGTCATTCCTGCCCCCCCCCCCCCCCCCCCCCACACACACACACTTGTAACCTACTGTACAGACCTGGCTGTGGGTCTAGTGCACAGGTAATTCAATGAAGCTTCTCTTTTTCACTTTCTCTCTCTCTTCCCCTGCTTCTCTTTTTCACTTTCTTTGTCTCTCCCTCTGATTCTCTTTGTCTCTCCCTCTGATTCTCTTTGTCTCTCCCTCTGATTCTCTTTGTCGCTCCTCTCTCTGTAGTTCTCTCTCTTCTATTTCTCTCTTTCTCCATCTTTCAATATATATTTTTTAAATGTTCTTCCATCTCTTTCTCGTGATGATGATGAGTGCTGTTGATAGGTTGTCAGAGGTACTATATGTGAAGGACATGACGCTACTCATAGTAACTGAAAACACCTCCGGCTCCAGGCAGCCTTGACGGTAGGTCGCTAACCTGTTTGAACTTTACTTCATCCTCTCCCAGAGATTTGTGGTTCTGTGCTGAGACGACGGGATTAAAGTCTACAGCGTCCTGGGGAGGTTGAGCATCTCCTCTCCTTTTGCGTGTGTGCGCCTCCTAGAAGTGGAGCTGATGTATAGATCTCCTGGTTAGCAGGAATCCTGTCTGTTTAATAACCTGGGATTTCTGGTAATCCTTCGATAAGGTAGCGGAAAGGTTGGAGAGGAGGAGAAGCCCTCACTGTGGGACATTTATTCACCTTTGAACGATTGCAGCGATGAATCTCTTGTACTCATTCTCTCTCTCCGACACTCCCTCACTTTCTCTTATTCGGTTTTTCACTCCCCTGTCATCCACTCCCTCTGACTCCCTTTGCTTGCTCTCTCTCTCTGTCTCTCGGTCTCTCTGTCTGTCTCTCTGTGTGTGTGGGGAGCTGTGCTGGACTGACTGGGACAGCATGTACCCAGAGGACAAGGTAAGCGCCAGAAGGAATGAATGCGTGAACGACTTTTTTTTTCTTTTTTCTTTTTTTTCTTTGAATGCTTTTCCTCACCTCTTTCCTTCCCGCCTTCCATCCCACCTTGCCTTCCATCCCACCTTGCCTTCCATCCCACCTTGCCTTCCATCCCACCTTGCCTTCCATCCCACCTTGCCTTCCATCCCACCTTGCCTTCCATCCCACCTTGCCTTCCATCCCACCTTGCCTTCCATCCCACCTTGCCTTCCATCCCACCTTGCCTTCCATCCCACCTTGCCTTCCATCCCACCTTGCCTTCCATCCCACCTTGCCTTCCATCCCACCTTGCCTTCCTCTGCTTCAGCCACACACCTGATTAAACTAGCTGAGGCTAGTGTGTCAACTAGCTAGCGTTCCAAAATCAACATACTGCCTTGCCTTGGTACCACTGCTGAAATCCTGCTTGCTACTAGCGTTGTTATTTTGGTTGTTGTGGTGTTAGGAAGACTAGAGTTTCCCTCATCTGTGCAGATTGACAGCCACCAGTGCCTTTTGGGTTCATGTTTACTGTTTAGTGATGGTGTAAGAAACTAACCCGTGCTTTGGCGACTGATCGGAGCAGAGGGTAGACTGTGTGTAACTGAACTGTGTTGAAGAGGATGCTTCAGACTCGTCTCTCCGTACTCTGTCATATAACCTAGACTGTGTCTGGAACCGTTTGAACAGCTGGTAGTAGATTCTCGGAGGCCCACCGTACTGGTTCAGTGGGACAGGATACAGGTTGATTCAAGATGCTGCCTGGAGGAGGCTCTACGTTTAGGGCATAGTGGTCCCAACAAATATGACACATGTCTGTTGCGATAGACAGTATAGCTGGTTCTATGTACAGTTGAAGTCGGAAGTTTACATTCACTTTAGCCAAATTCAGTTAAACTCAGTTTTTCACAATTCCTGACATTTAATCCTAGTACAAATTTCCTCTCTTAGGTCAATTAGGATCACCACTTTATTTTAAGAATGTAAATGTCAGAATAATAGTAGAGAACGATTTATTTCAGGTTTTATTTCTTTCATCACATTCCCAGTGGGTCAGCAGTTTAAATACACTCAATTAGTATTTGGTAGCATTTCCTTTAAATTGTTTGACTTGGGTCAAACGTTTCGGGTAGCCTTCCACAAGCTTCCCACAATAAGTTGGGTGAATTTTGTCACATTCCTCCTGACAGAGCTTGTGTAACTGAGTCAGGTTTCTAGGCCTCCTTGCTTGCACACGTTTTGTCAGTTCTGCCCACAAATGTTCTATAGGATTGAGGTCAGGACTTTGTGATGGCCACGCTAATACCTTGACTTTGTTGTCCTTCAGCCATTTTGCCACAACTTTGGAAGTATGCTTGGGGTCATTGTCCATTTGGAACACCCATTTGCGACCTTGCTTTAACTTCCTGACTGATGTCTTGAGATGTTGCTTCAATATAGCCACATAATTTCCCCCTCCCCATGATGCCATCTATTTTGTGAAGTGCACCAGTCCCTTCTGCAGCAAAGCACCCCCACAACATGATGCTGCCACCCCCGTGCTTCACGGTTGGGATGGTGTTCTCCGGTTTGCAAGCCTCCTTTTTCCTCCAAACATGACGATGGTCATTATGGCCAAACAGTTCTATTATTGTTTCATCAGACCATTTCTCCAAAATGTGCAGTTGCAAACCGTAGTCTGGCTTTTTTTATGGTGGTTTTGGAGCAGTGGCTTCTTCCTTGCTGAGCGACCTTTCAGGTTATGTCAATATAGGACTCGTTTTACTGTGGATATAAATACTTTTGTACCTGTTTCCTCCAGCATCTTCACAGGGTCCTTTGCTGTTGTTCTGGGAATGATTTTCACTTTTTGCACCAATGTACGTTCATCTCTAGGAGACCGAACGCATCTCCTTCCTGAGCGGTATGACGGCTGCGGGGTGCCATGGTGTTAATACTTGTGAACTATTGTTTGTACAGATGAAAGTGGTAGCTTCAGGTGTTTGGAATTTGCTCCCAAGAATGAACCAGACTTGTGGAGGTCTACAATTTTTGTGGAGGTCTTGGGCTGATTTCTTTTGAATTTCCCATCATGTCAATCCAATAGGCAGGTAGGGCTTTAAATGCATCCACAGGTACACCTTCAATTGACTCAAATTATGTCAATTAGCCTATCAGAAGGAATTTTCCAAGCTGTTTAAAGAGACAGTCAACTTAGTGTGTGTAAACTTCTGACCCACTGGAATTGTGATAGTGAAATAATTGTAATAATAACAATTGTCGGAAAAATTACTTCTCATGCACAAAGTAGATGTCCTAACCGATTTGCCAAAACTATAGTTTATTAAAAACCTCTTGATGCACCCATCCCTTTAGCGGGATCATTTTCATCAACATCCGCTGAATTGCAGAGCGCCAAATTCAAATATATTGAATTTTTATGAAATCACAAGTGCAGTATAGCAAAACACAGCTTAGCTTGTTGTTAATCAACCTGGCATGTCAGATTTCAAAAGAGCTTTTCGGCGAAAGCATACCAAGCATTTATGTAAGGACATCTCTCTCAGTAGACAAAACATTACAAACAGCTAGCAGCCAAGTAGAAAGTCACGAAAGTCAGAAAAGCAATAAAATTAATCGCTTACCTTTGATCTTCAGATATTTGCACTCACGAGACTCCCAGTTACACAATGTTCCATAAATATTTATTTTTTATATCCAAAATACCTCCATTTGGTTGGCGTGTTCAGAAATCCACAGGCTCGAGCGGTCACGACATCGCAGACGAAAATTCAATAGTATCCATAAAGTTCGTAGAAACATGTCAAACGTTTTTTATAATCAACCCTCAGGTTGTTTTTATAATATATAATCGCTAATATTTCAACAGGGACTGTAGCTTCTTCAATAGGAGAGAGAGAGAGAAATGCATGCAAAACGCTGCTGGCACCCAGCCATACAATGACGCGATGTGATCTTTCTTGCTCATTTTTCAAAATAAAAGCCTGAAACTATGTCTAAAGACTGTTCACACCATGGGGAAGGAAGCCATAGGAAAAGGAATCTGGTTGATATCCCTTTAAATGGAGTGAAGGCAGGCAATGGAACAGAGAGCTTTCAGGAAAAACAGCACGTCCGGGTTGGATTTTCCTCAGGTTTTCACCTGCAATATCAGTTCTGTTATACTCACAGACAATATTTTGACAGTTTTGGAAACTTTAGTGTGTTCTATCCTATTTAATTATATGCACATTCTAGATTCTGGGCCTGAGAAATGGGCAGTTTCATTTGGGTACGTTTTTCATCAAAACATCAAAATACTGCCCCCTACACTCAATAGGTTTTAACAAGACACCTTATTTTTATGGGGTGCACCAGATATTATCTTGATGTAAGGATTCAGGAGACTCCTTGCTCCGTGCTTCTACACTTGCATTGCTTGCTGTTTGGGGGTTTTAGGCTGGGTTTCTGTACAGCACTTTAAGATATCAGCTGATGTATGAAGGGCTATATAAATAAATTTGATTTGACTCCTGTCCAGGTGGAGTTAAAAAGGCCCTTTTGGCTCTGTCAGCCATAGTGTGGCAAGTGAACGGTGCTGTGGTATCGTAGCTACGTTTCTGATTCCTCACATTACAGCTGATTGTACCTGGATGAATCAGAGCAAGCAGAGCGTTCAACAGGGACACTGTCTGTCACTCTTAACAGAGATAGTCTTTGTTTCTCTCAATGATATCGCAACTCCAGGTTTCAGAATTGGTGAAGGTTTCCCCCACGAATGATCTTCTTGCCTTACACAATATCTGGCACTAAAATCTTGGACTGCCTATCCCATAATTTTTAATAAATCTCAGCCCAGGGCATGAATAATATCTGGTGATTTTACTGTAGATGTGTCTCAAATGGCACCCTATTCCCAATGGGCTCTACATAGGGAATATAGTGCCATTTGGGACACGACCTATATTACATGTAAAGTCATGTTCCTTCCTAATCTGCCTTGTTCGTCCTCTGTCTCAGGAGTCAGTCTCCTGTGGGTGGAACTATTTGTCATTTTGTTTTTTTTTATGTCTGAGCTCTGTTCAGTCCAGGGGTAGATGCTGTTTGAAAAAGAGTTTGGGTGTCCATCCATGTTTTATGATGAGTGTTTTTTATATGAACACAGTGGTGTGTGTCAGTGTTTTATCTCTTTGATAGGGTTGTTTCAGCCAGATTGCTCTTGTGTAGGCAACATTTAAACATTTCAATAGAATTGACACTTCATTCCCAATCAATCAACAACAACATACATTTTCCTTCAGCAACACAACACGGTGTAACAGTACTTGTTAGCCCCTGAGGTTTCCGTGCTTTAGGCTGCCTGCCAGTATTGTAGATAGGTGCGTGGGCACTGGAGTGTGGGCGTCTAGCGTCAAGGGCACATTGTCACTGTCATATGCCAGCTCTAATGCTTATTACTGAACATTGCTGCCAAGGAGACGCCTCATCATCAACCTATCACACAGCAGAGAGAGCAGGGAGCCAGCCAGAGGGTAAAATTGCTATTTTGTTCTGTATGTGGATGGAAATGAGTTGGTGTTGTATTTGTCCTGGCATTGAGATGGCTGTTGATTGTAATGCCCTGAACTTGAAATGTATTGTGTTACTATACAGTAAAAAAAAAAAAAAAAAAAATTGATGTATAGATGCGTTTTCCAAAAGAGACTGATAATTCAGGAGGTGTATCAAGGTCTTTCATGTACAAACGCACACAGACATGTTATGAGGTTATCCAACTCTTCTACCATGCCATACATGTGTGCATATCCAGTGTGGGACCAGGCTCTATGTTAGGTGTGGATCTGCCGCTCAGCGGTTCTGTGGTCCGGCTGGTCCCGTGACAGACCAGGCAGCATTTTATGCTCTGCTGTGCTCTGCTGGTCAATCAATGGACTTTCCAGAGAGACTCGGCCCTTTGTCCTTAGAACTTTCCACAACAAGCCACTGTTACTGTTGCTGAAGAGAGAGAGAGACATGTTGCATGGCATGGACAAAATGTTCAGAGAGGGTCACTGTCGAATGTTCCAGCACCTTCTGCTCGTTTTAGTTGCTCTGTGTATAAACACACTTTCAAACAGCACCTAGCTACAACAATCCACATTTAGGTTAACACAACAGTACAGTGCCTAAATAATTGTTACCCGAATGAGGCTGGGTTCCTGGGCAGCAGGGGGTCCAAAAACAAACTTGTGCATACGCATGCACAGACTGAACAAGTTCCACAGACATGTGAATAACAGAAATTACATTTACATTTAAGTCATTTAGCAGACGCTCTTATCCAGAGCGACTTACAAATTGGTGCATTCACCTTATGACATCCAGTGGAACAGTCACTTTACAATAGTGCATCTAAATCTTAAAGGGGGGTGAGAGGGAATACTTATCCTATCCTAGGTATTCCTTAAAGAGGTGGGGTTTCAGGTGTCTCCGGAAGGTGGTGATTGACTCCGCTGTCCTGGCGTCGTGAGGGAGTTTGTTCCACCATTGGGGGGCCAGAGCAGCGAACAGTTTTGACTGGGCTGAGCGGGAGCTGTACTTCCTCAGTGGTAGGGAGGCGAGCAGGCCAGAGGTGGATGAACGCAGTGCCCTTGTTTGGGTGTAGGGCCTGATCAGAGCCTGGAGGTACTGAGGTGCCGTTCCCCTCACAGCTCCGTAGGCAAGCACCATGGTCTTGTAGCGGATGCGAGCTTCAACTGGTAGCCAGTGGAGAGAACGGAGGAGCGGGGTGACGTGAGAGAACTTGGGAAGGTTGAACACCAGACGGGCTGCGGCGTTCTGGATGAGTTGAAGGGGTTTAATGGCACAGGCAGGGAGCCCAGCCAACAGCCTGCGCCGCTTCCTGTGTGAGGCAGGGTCGTACTCTGCGGATGTTGTAGAGCATGAACCTACAGGAACGGGCCACCGCCTTGATGTTGGTTGAGAACGACAGGGTGTTGTCCAGGATCACGCCAAGGTTCTTAGCGCTCTGGGAGGAGGACACAATGGAGTTGTCAACCGTGATGGCGAGATCATGGAACGGGCAGTCCTTCCCCGGGAGGAACAGCAGCTCCGTCTTGCCGAGGTTCAGCTTGAGGTGGTGATCCGTCATCCACACTGATATGTCTGCCAGACATGCAGAGATGCGATTCGCCACCTGGTCATCAGAAGGGGGAAAGGAGAAGATTAGTTGTGTGTCGTGTGCATGTGTTGTGTCGTCTGAAATGGAATAAGGTGTCCCCGAACAAAAGAGGGGGCGTCAAAATCAAAAGTAACAGTCAGTATCTGGTGTGACCACCAGCTGCATTAAGTACTGCAGTGCATCTCCTCCTCATGGACTGCACCAGAAATGCCAGTTCTTGCTGTGAGATGTTACTCCACTCTTCCACCAAGGCACCTGCAAGTTCCCAGACATTTCTGGGGGGAGTGGCCCTAGCGCTCACCCTCCGATCCAACAGGTCCCAGACATGCTCAATGGGATTGAGATCCGGCCTCTTTGCTGGCCATGGCAGAACACTGACGTTCCTGTATTGCAGGAAATCACACACAGAACGAGCAGTATGGCTGGTTTGCATTGTCATGCTGGAGGGTCATGTCAGGATGAGTCTGCAGGAAGGGTACAACGAGGGAGGAGAATGTCTTCCCTGTAACGCACAGTGTTGAGATTGCCTGCAATGTCAACAAGCTCAGTCCGAAGATGCTGTGACACACTGCCCCAGACCATGATGGACCCGCCACCTCCAAATCAATCCTGCTCCAGAGTACAGGCCTCCGTGTAATGCTCATTCCTTTGAAGATAAACGTTAATCTGACTATCACCCCTGGTGAGACAAATCCGCAACTCGTCAGTGAAGAGCAGGTGATGTCTGGTGAGGACCTGCCTTTAAAACAGGCCTACAAGCCCTCAGTCCAGCCTCTCTCAGACTATTGCGGACAGTCTGAGCACTGATGAAGGGATTGTGCGTTTCTGGTGTAACTCGGGCAGATGTTGCTGCCATCCTGTACCTGTCCCGCAGGTGTGATGTTCAGATGTACTGATCCTGTGCATGTGTTGTTACACGTGGTCTGCCACTGTGAGGACGATCAGCTGTTCCCCCTGTAGCGCTGTCTTAGGCGTCTCACAGTACGAACATTGCAATTTATTGGCCACATCTGCAGTCCTCATGCCTCCTTGCAGCATGCCTAAGGCACGTTCACACAGATGAGCAGGGACCCTGGGCATCTTTCTGTTGGTGTTTTTCAGAGTCAGTAGAAAGGCCTCTTTAGTGTCCTAAGTTTTCATAACTGACCTTAATTTCCTACCGTTTGTAAGCTGTTAGTGTCTTAACGACCGTTCCACAGGTGCATGTTCATTAATTGTTTATGGATCTTTGAACAAGCATGGGAAACCGTGTTTAAACCCTTTACAATGGAGATCTGTGAAGTTAATTTGTAAAAATCCAAATATCTTTGAAAGACATGGTCCTGAAAATGGGATTTTTAAATTTTTCAAAATAATGTTGCTGAGTTTCTGTAGTCATGAGTACGCTGCAAGGCTTCATGGGTGGCGGAGAGAGTTCCGACTACTGCGTTCTTGTTTGATCTCTGCTGCTGCCTCATAAACGTGAGCCTCAGCAATAGCTGCCGCCAACTCCTCATCGTGCTTTAAAACCATAAACTTGGTTTCCAATTGGGCTTTCCTACCATAACTGCAGATTCTTTGCTGACAAAGGCAATCCAAGCGTGAGAAGACCATGCTTGCAGATGACTCTGATCTTGTCACATATGCTTGGTCCAGCTCTGTGAAGTGTTCAGCGTCAATCATTCTTGTGTTCCCGTTGTCTGCCATCATGTAATGCTGAACCCAACCCAGGTGTGTGAAGCGTGATGGAGGTAGATGGATAGAAGTGCTTGATCTGAACCTTGCTTTCCTGTATCGCAATGTCCAGTTGTGGTGCTACTTCTTTTTTTTTCTTACTACGTGCGGGACGATGCCAGTATCGTGATACTCGTTTACTGTCTTGACAAGGAAACAAAACACGAAGTGGGTTTAACTTCTTTAGGAAACAGCCCAAATGATGGAAACAAACATAATTTTGTTGTCACATTCTATTTATTTTCCAAGCTATTTTACACACAGCAGGTTTTTATAGGAAAAAGAGTTTGGCCTGCTTCGTCTTTGAATTTTTGCCATGGAAAAAATATTTTGGGAATTTTTAAATGTATTTAACCTTTATTTAACTAGGTTAAATAAAGGTTAAGTTAAGAACAAGTTATTTTTTACAATGACAGCCTAGGAACAGTGGGTTAACTGCCTTGTTCAGGGGCAGAACGACTGATTTTTACCTTGTCAGCTCAGTGATTCGATCTTGCAACCTTTCGGTTACAAGTCCAATGCTCTAACCACTAGGCTACCTGGCACCCCAGTATCATCCTGGCCTCAGTGTGTCTAACACAAATGAACAGATGGCGAACATGCTCCAGTGAAAGCCAGGTGCAAAGTAAAATTGACTGGTGTTTTCATTGCCTTCATTTCTCAAAATACTTAATTGTTAATAACTGGCTAGAAAGTTGCAATTCCTAGTATAAATGGTTCAAAATGGGCTGAAATGCATGAAATGAAGCTATACATTGGCACACAATTAGCCTCGGCTGCAGTCCAAACACATTTTTTATTTTTTATTTACCCGGATACAGTTTGATTGCCATCCTAAGCGGAGGCCCAATTCACTAACGTTGCCCCCTCAGCCCTCGATTTAGGTTGAGGGAGCGAGTGAAAAACTTTGGTCACTTGCAGGGTTGATATGACCAAAAACTCAATGCAAATTGTAGTCACATGTCAAATTTAATTAACAAGGCTGCATTTTCGGCACGTCGGCAACATTTCTGAAGCTGGTTTGCAAAAAAATATATAGACTTTGATTTTAGCTTTGTCAAATTGGCTTAGTCTCATAGTGAGGAGCCTATAAAATGTATTTTTGGGAATTCTGAAATGTATTGGAATAAATGACCAAACTATAAAACTAGCTAGCCAGCTATGGGTAACTGTAGCTAGCTACCTGGCAGAAGTGCTTGCTGGATACCTTATCTTACTAGGTACATTAAAAGTTTTAGGTTGGTTGTTTTTAAGCTCAGCTTCAAGATTTCCACCAAGGACGTTGCCTCTCCGATCATCACTCTCCATCGCTTGGGCAAGCAACATTTAAGGTACACTCTGAAGTGACAATGTAAAACGTCATTCAAGGGCTGAGGGTTTAGGGCCCGAAGGCTGTCTACTTTGAGTTTGAAAAACAGCCCTTGTGGGTTTAGAATGAATGACTTCCTGCTAAGTTACTGTTCAACTATATGACCTCTGACAGTCATGTGACATGAAAGGCCAATCACAATCTTCTTAGAAATCAAACGAATTATAATGCAGTGACTTAAATTGACCACTAGATGGCTCTTTTACGAATAAACAGAAATGTCAGACAATGATGTGTGTCTGTACGCTACGTGAATGTGACATGGGATGTGGTATTATGCGTTGATTTTGTGTGTGTGTATGTGTGTTATGAAAGCTTCACAGAGTCTTATGAGTAGTACGGATGGAAGGTATCCAGGGGAATACGGTGTTGCCGGAACTGCACACAAGGGGCGCTATTTCAAAACAATTTAGGCAACCAGGATCTTGATCCAAGAAGGGATTGGATGTCTCTAGTCTGGGTACCAGTCTTTTTTAGTTAACATTCCACTCCTTTCCACTCAATGTCATTGCCAAAGAGACTGGCCTTTCGGCAATCTCAATGTTCAATATGCACCTCGATTTACGGCGTAGTTGCTCCGTAGTTGTTGGAAATAACAAAAAATGGCCATGACAACATGTGGAGACTCAAATAGAATATTAATATTTTTTAAAATTATAAACAAAGTAAAAAAAAAAACATTTAGCTGTTAGCTAGGCAAGTTGTTTAAAATCAAAGCAAAGAGGTTTTGTGGTTGGAATTGCAGTATGCATTTAGGGTGTGTTGGACAATTCACTCTGGAGTGCCAGAGTGTGCTCTGGGGCATTTGTAAATTCAGAGCTTTGTCAGATTGGCCATTGTACTCTGAGCTTTCTGAGCGCACACTGGACGCTCTGGCCGAGGAGTAGGGTTGTTCTCACAACGGCACCCAAGATAACTGGCTTAAGTTGGCTGGCTTGCTAGCCACTTTCCAGTCACGAATGAGAGAACACCCCATTTTACTCACCCAAGCAGAGCTGGTTGGGCTGTTTTCATGTTATCTTGAGTGTTGGTGGCTAACTGGTTACAATTGTTTTTTGCCGCCAGACCGTTCATATTCAACGGGTGTTGCACATTTGTAAATTCATCAGTTGTTCTTTCCTCTGGCAGACTCCGGTGATAGTGCTCTTAGCTAGCAAGTTAGCATACCAAATGCATAGCTGGAGCCCTGAGCTGGATGTAATTTATTTCACACATCTTAGATTTCTTATAGTTCTACTTCTAGTTATGAGCAGTGGCGTAGCATGCAGCCCCCATTTTTGGAATTTTGAAATACCTCGGTATACTGCCTAATGAGCAGTAAACAATCCACGATCCTTCCTTTGGGCACTTTCTTTTGCGTGGGTCTTGCACAAGGCTAATATTGGGCAGGTCAGCTTTGTCTGTGCTAAAGTACAGAGGAAACGTATGGAACACACTGTGAGTGGGTGCGTGCACATATTTGTGTGTGTATGCGCTTCCTCTAGCCACGACCTGACTGGCACTAAAATGCTTATTAGAAAATTAAACTTCTCACAACCATTGACGTCCAAGGGATGAATAGTGTTATGATTCATGAAGACGAGTGATTAGCTGCTGGAAATATGTATGTGTCCCAAATGGAACCCTAAGATGGTACACCACTTTTTTTTACATGGGCCCTGATCAAAACAAAAGGTAGTGCTATAAAGGGAATAGGGTGCCATTTAGGGTCCGTAATAGATGGAGCATGGTTATCCACCAGACACAGTCTTTATCACTGACTATCTCACAATCACATGTAGACTTGATAGACTGGCCAGGCTCGGCCCAACACATGTAGCAGTCTTAAAAGGGTCATTGCTACTATCACTGACAGTTCACTGCTGATGACCGGCTATAGATAAGTTAGTTAGTTGAATGCATTCAGTTGTGCAACTAACTAGTTAGTTGCACAACTGAATGCATTCAACCGAAATGTGTCTTCCGCATTTAACCCAACCCCTCTGAATCAGAGAGATCATGTCGTGTGTATTGGTGTGATAACAGAATCAGAGCTACGATGGAGTGTCAGGAAGTGTATGGCACAAATGCTGTGATTGCTTTGTGTGTGTGCGTGTGTGTGCGTGTGATGTTGACAGGCACCCAACTGTCGAATTGATAGTCACCCCACTAGCAGAGCCACCGTCTATACACCCAGCGGTGACGAGATTTGAAGGTTGGGTTACACAAAAAAAACAGTCTATTTTCAATATACAGTATATGCTCCAGCTAATGTTGTAGAAATTAGACAATATGGTAGTTATAGTAGGATAATGTTTTAGGAAATGGATGTGATTCCCCAAATTAGTTTGACCTAATTAATTAATGGCATTATTAAAACATAATTGCCTCAGTCTGTCACTGTTCCCGTAGGCTGTTGCTAGTCTCTCTCTCGCTCTTTGATTTCCTTGGTAATGTTGTTTTTCTCATCACAAGCAATTCATATTTGAAGGAAAGTGGGGTTCATTGTTTGGGGTCTGATCTCAATATTGCAGTAGCCTACGTTTGTCAGGGATTACACTGTCCTCACTGTTCACTGTTTAACTTGATTGATTCTAGGAGCTCTTTTTAAGAGCAGTTGGTGTGTGTGTGTGTGTGTGTGTGTGTGTGTGTGTGTGTGTGTGTGTGTGTGTGTGTGTGTGTGTGTGTTACTGTTTGAGTCCTCTGAGTGTGTTTGTTACTGGTTGGGGACTTTGTTTGTGTTCATTAGGGCTGGTAAGAATAGGGAGGGAGTGGTCTAATCTACTGAAGAGAGCTGGCTGGTATTACTGGGTGGTGAGGTTCAGGGTAAGCTACTCCGGCAGTCAGTCAGTGTAGGACAGGGGCTTACAGGTCTGCTGCTATGTGCTGGGGCCTAGCCCAGACACCCCAACCCCCACACCCCTCCCTGCCCCTTGCACTCTGGATCCAATCTTCTTACATCGCTGACAGTGGGTACATAGATAAACTAGAACTGGATTAATGGTTAGGGCTGTGTAGCTCCCCGCCTCCCCCAAATCCCACCCCCCACCTCTCTTTGTCTCCTTCAGCCCATTCCCTTTGAGTTTGTTGTTTTAGTATTCTTCATCTCATAAGACAATAGCTGTATTTGAATAGTCATACTAACTGCACTAACCATATTATTTAGGTTGGAGTCATTAAAACTCTTTTTTTCAACCACTCCACCCACAAACTTCTTGTCACGCCCTGACCTTAGAGATCCTTTTAATTCTCTATTTGGTGAGGTCAGGTTGTGCCTAGGGTGGGCAATCTATGTTTTCTATTTCTTTGTTGGCTGGGTATGGTTCCCAATTAGAGGCAGCTGTCTATCGTTGTCTCTGATTGGGGATCATACTTAGGCAGCCTTTTCCCACCTGTAGTCTGTGGGATCTTGTTTTTGTACTGTGCTGTTTAGCCCTACTATGTTTCGTTTATATATATATATATATTTTTTTTTATGTTCATTCATTAAAGTAAGATGTACGCCTACCACGCTGCACCTTGGTCCGATCGTTCCATCAACGAGCGTAACAATGACACAAGTCGTTTTTCCAACAATTGTTTACAGACAGATTATTTCACTTATAATTCACTGTATCACAATTTCAGTGGGTCAGAAGTGTACATACATATGTATTTCAAGGCCTACCTTCCAGCTCAGTGCCTATTTGCTTGACATCATGGGAAAATCAGAAGAAATCAGCCAATACCTCAGAAAAAAAATGTAGACCTCAACAAGTCCGGTTCATCCTTGGGACCAAACGCCTGAAGGTACCACGTTCATCTGTACAAACAATAGTACCCAAGTATAAACATCATGGGACCACGCAGCCGTCATACCGCTCAGGAAGGAGACTCCTTCTGTCTCCTAGAGATGAACGTACTTTGGGGCGTAAAGTGCAAATCAATCCCAGAACAACAGCAAAGGACCCTGTGAAGATGCTGGAGGTAACAGGCAGAAAAGTATTTATATCCACCGTAAAACGAGTCCTATATCGACTCAACCTGAAAGGCCACTCAGCAAGGAAGAAGCCACTGTTTCAAAACCGCCATAAAAAGCCAGACTACGGTCTGCAACTGCACATGGGGACAAAGATCGTACCCTTTGGAGAAATGTCCTCTCGTCTGATGAAACAAAAATAGAACTGTTTGGCCTTAATGACCATCGTTATGTTTGGAGGAATAAGGAGGCTTGCAAGCCAACCCTGAAGCACGGGGGTGGTAGCATCATGTTGTTGGGGTAGTTTGCTGCAGGAGGGACTGGTGCACTTCACAAAATGGATGGCTTCATGAGGTAGGAAAATGATGTGGATATGTTGAAGAAACATCTCAAGACATCAGTCAGGAAGTTAAAGCTCGGTGGCAAATGGGTCTTCCAAATGGACAATGACCCCAAGCATACTTCCAAAGTTGTAGCAAAATGGATTTAGGACAAGAAAGTCAAGGTATTAGAGTAGCCATCACAAGCCCTGACCTCAATCAAATAGAACATTTGTGGGCAAACTGAAAAAGCGTGTGCGAGCAAGGAGGCCTAGAAACCTGACTCAGTCACACAAGCTCTGTCAGGAGGAATGGGCCAAAATTGATCCAACTTATTGTGGGAAGCTAGTGGAAGGCAACACAAAACGTTTGACCCAAGTTCAACAATTTAAATGCAATGTTAACTAATACTAATTGAGTGTAGATAAACTTCTGACCCACCGGGAATGTAATCAAAGAAGTAAAAGCTGAAATAAATAATTCTCTACTATTATTCTGACATTTCACTTTCTTAAAATAAGTGGTGATCCTAACTGACCCAAGACAGAGAATTTTTACTCGGATTAAATGTCAGGAATTGTGAGAAAGTGAGTTTAAATGTATTTGGCTGAGGTATTTGGCTGAGGTGTATGTAAACTTCCGACTTCAACTGTAAATTGAGTATGTAGTATGCTTTTTGGTTATAGTATGGATATCGTTAGTATGCCAGAAGTTCCCGAATGTCGTACTAAATTCGTCAAATTAAGAATTATACAAGCAGTGAACATTTTCTGTGCTTTTAGGGCCCATAATGCAATTCTTCAGAAAATGGACGTGGCTTCACAACATTTTCAGATTTGAAGAAAATAGCCGAAAATATGAAGCCTACGTCCGGCAAGAGTGGATACAAATTCATTGCTTGAACTAATTATGATTTTTTTTTAAATGTTGAGCAATGTAATAAAGTAATGACTTTTCAAGTAAGTTACATTACGCGTTATGTTGGTTGACAATTTGTAGTTTGTAGTCAGTTTGTAGTCCTTATTAACCTCATAGCATTACAGCAGTATGCTACTTACCTAACGTTAGTTGGCTACTGATACATCGAACTTGCCAGGCAGTATATTAACTATAATCTAACAAACCACCCAATTTTTATTGACTTAATTTGTCATGTAATTTTTAGCTTAGTGATATAGTTTTCGTGCGTTATTAATGGACATTGTTAATTCTGGCTATCTACTCCGATTTCAGAGCACTCTCATCTGAGTGTGCCAGAGCCAGAATAACAGATGAATTTACGAACGATCAACACCTGTTGAATATATGGCCGGTGTCAATAAAAGTTGCAAAACAACGCATAATTAAATTGTTGCCAGCAGCACAGTTAGTCACCAACGCTCAGGATAACATGAAAACAGCCTAACCAGCTCTGCTAGGGCGAGTAAAATGGTCAGACTGAGGTGTTCTCTCATTTATGTCTGGAAATAGCTAGCAAGCTAGCCAACTCTCTGAATTTACGAATGGACAATCTGAAAAACCTCTGGATTTACGAAGCCCAGAGCGCGTTCTGGCACTCACATTGAATTTACGAACTCACCAGTACTCGTAAAATGTCTTTGTTATGCTAACAAGCTAGCAAGCAGTTGTATAGCAACAGCATCAACTTCCGGTAGACAGGCGAAGCGCTAGTACGCTAAAAAGAAAGGATACCTTTTGTTTACAGTACACTAAAATGAACTAATACTATGTAGTAAACTCATGTAAAAAAGAAACGTCCCCTCACTGTCAACTGCGTTGTTCTTTTCTATATTATTTTGTAAATATTTGTATGAACATAAGATTCAACAACTGAGAGGCAAACAGAACAAGTTCCACAGACATGTGACTAACAGAAATGGAATAATGTGTCCCTGAACAAACGTGGGGTCAAAATCAAAAGTAACAGTCAGTATCTGGTGTGGCCACCAACTACATTAAAACTTTGGGATTGGTGTCCCTTCCACTGGACTGTTGAGCTAACGTAGGCTAATGCGATTAGCATGAGGTTGTAAGTAACAAGAACATTTCCCAGGACATAGACATATCTAATATGGGCAGAAAGCTTAAATTCTTATTAATCTAACTACACTGTCCAATTTTCAGTAGCTATAACAGTGAAAGAATACCATGCCTATTGTTTGAGGAGACTGCACCATTTTGAACATGAAAAGTTATTAATAAACAAATTAGGCACATTTGGACAGTCTTGATACAACATTTTGAACAGAAATGTTAAATTCTACTACCTTCCTTACAATTCCATAAACGTCAACGTGTTTCCTTTCAAATGGTACCAAGAAAATGCATATCCGTGCTTCAGGGCCTGAGCTACAGGCAGTTAGATTTGGGTATGTCATTTTAGGCTAAAATTGAAAAAAAAGGGACTAATCCTTTTAATTATTTTAAGTACTGCAGTGCATCTCCTTCTCATGGACTGCACCAGATTTGCCAGTTCTTGCTGTGAGATGTTACCCCACTCTTCCACCAAGGCACCTGCATGTTCCCGGACATTTCTGAGGGGAATGGCCCTAGCTCTCACCCTCCGATCCCAGACATGCTCAATGGGATTGAGATGCTGGCCATGGCAGAACACTTACATTCTTGTGTTGCAGGAAATCACACACAGAACGAGCAGTATGGCTGGTGGCATTGTCATACTGGAGGGTCATGTCAGGATGAGCCCGCAGGAAAGGTACCACGTGAGGGAGGATGTCTTCCCTGTAACGCACAGCGTTGAGATTGCATGCAACGATTACAAGCTCAGTCCGAGGATGCTGTGACACACCGCCCCAGACCATGACGGACCCTCCACCTCCAAATCGATCCCGCTCCAGAGTACAAGCCTCGGTGTAACGCTCATTTCTTCGAAGATGAACGTGAATCTGACCATCACCCCTGGTGAGACAGGGTAGCCTAGTGGTTAGAGTGTTGGACTAGTAACCAAAAGGTTTCATGTTCAAATCCCTGAGCTGACAAGGTACAAATCTGTCGTTCTTCCCCTGAACAGGCAGTTAATCCACTGTTCCTAGGCCGTCATTGTAAATAATAAATGTTCTTAACTGACTTGCCTAGTTAAATAAAGGTTAAAAAAAAAAAACGACTTGTCAGAGAAGAGCACTTTTTGCCAATCCTGTCTGTTCCAGCGACATTGGGTTTGTGCCCATAGGCGACGTTGTTGCCGGAGATGTCTGGTGAAGACCTGCCTTACAACAGGCCTACAAGCCCTCAGTCCAGCTACTCTCAGCCACTTACCAGTCTGTAAATGTTTATTTTAGTCAGAGTGCAAGAGGGCATTGGAGGTCTTCCGTCTGCATATCAGTCTTCCTTACTTCCATGTCTTCATTGAATTACTGCACTCACACTCACAGCACCCTTTTTTCCCATTCTCTTCCCTCCTTCCTCTCTTGTGTCTCTTCACTCAAACCCCTTACGGTAATTGAAAGGGGGATAATCTTTCTCTCGGCTGGCAAGGCCAGAATCCCTCATGATGGCCATTGGAAGAGCTTGTTGTTGGCCAGGACCCCTCCTGGTTGCAAATAGGGAAGCTTGTAGTTGTAGCCGGCCAGTGAATCCCCAGGGTCTTAAGAAGCCCCATTGATGGGAATGCGGGAAGCAGAAACCATGACAGCGGGTGTGTTTAACCACCATTTCTCTTTGTAGAGGCCACATAACCAACTGAAATCAGCTAGCTACAGTTGATAACAGTGGAACTCCAACAAACTTTGGCTGGTGGCATTCCACCCACCCAGCTAGCCCTTGTCCTTTGCCATCCCCTCCCTACAGTGGATATGCAGTAGAACTCATACTGCTGCTAATGCTACCTAGCAACCCACCCTCCCCCTTCCCCCAAAATCAATACTTGGAATCAAAGTATCGATACTATGTAGTCCAAACATGATATTGCCACATGCAACGACCATTGATCCCCCATCACGAGTACTTGGCCCAAAAATGTGGATATGTCTGTACATGCCGCTGTGTTGGGCCGTTCAGGACAAAGGTCTAGCTGATGTGGCAGGACGTCCCCACCTGGCCGGTGGAAGGGCTGTCTGTGTCGATCAGTTATCTACCCAGGACTGCTCACACGCAGGTCACTTAAAGGATGAGGGAGGGAGAGAGGGAGTAGAGAAAGGTGCAGGGGAAAAGTGTGTTTGGAAGTTGGAAAACGTGTCTCCTGTATGTCATATAGTTGGAGAATGTGTGTTTTGTGTATCTAACTGTTTAGAAAACGGCAAAGAAATAGTCTTGTGTCTTTTTATATGGTCCCGGCTATCCTTCTACATCTAAATGTTTTGATGTCAAATGTTACATCACTGGATTGGTCTGAGCTTGAGCTTTGTGTCAAACAGTACAGCGTCTTATCAAGGCTACGGGGTTCAGCTTGCGGTCATGTTATTGTGAGTTTTCTGTGTGACAGGTGTGTGTGTGTGTGTGTGTGTGTGTGTGTGTGTGTGTGTGTGTGTGTGTGTGTGTGTGTGTGTGTGTGTGTGTGTGTGTGTGTGTGTGTGTGTGTGTGTGTCTGCTCGCATCCATTTGTGTGTGTGTGTGACAGGCAGGGCAGGCCTGCCTTACAGCTGATGATGTCGTTCCCCTTTGAACAAGTCTCCCATTGGAATGCAGCAGCACAGTATGGATGACAGGACAACACTGCTCTGGCCCTAGACTGGGACTGGACACAGCAGAACAATGACCTTTTCTCTCTCTGTTCTCTCTCGCTCTCATCACTCTGCGTGGAGGGATGGATGGAGGGAGTGCTGGTGGCGGCTGGGCCATGGGACGACTGGATGACCTATGGCCCAGATGAGCAGGACACTGTGCCTTCCTCCATCAGCACAATGCATCTCTGTCACACACACACACCCTGAGTCATGCTAGGGGGGAACGTTGTAGCTGCCAAGGACAGACTGAAGCAGGCGGAGACAGGACAGGGGGGTCCATTCTTCCTCAAGAAGGCTTTATCTTGTCGGATGCCTAGAACTATAAGCTACAATGTTTTCAAAAGGCATCAGGTTTCAGTTGAGAATCCATTATTAAGGAACATCCATCAGTTTTGAGTTTGATGATCTAATATACATCATGTCGTGTTAGAGCGCAAGGCACTACAGAGGGGAGTGCGAACGGCTCAATACATCACTGGGGCCAAGCTTCCTGCCATCCAGGACCACTGGGCCAAGCTTCCTGCCATCCAGGACCTCTATAACAGGCGGTGTCAGAGCAAGGCCCTAAAAATGGTCAGACTCCAGCCACCCTAGTCAAAGACTAGACTAAGACTCTCTGCTACCGCACGGCAAGCGGTTCCGGAGCGCCAAGTCTAGGACCAAGAGGCTTCTATACAGCTTCTACCCCCAAGCCATAAGACCCTGAACATCTAGTCAAATGGCTGCCCAGACTGTTTTCATTGCCCCCCCCTCCTCTCTCCACACCACTGCCACTCTCTGTTGTCATCTATGCATAGTCCCTTTAATTAAATCTACCTACATGTACATACTACCTCAACTAACCAGTGCCTCCGCACATTGACTCTGTACCGGCACCCCCCTGTATATATTGTTATTTTTTACTGTTGCTCTTTAATTACTTGTTACTTTTATCTCTTATTCTTATCCATATATATTTTTAAACTGCACTGTTGGTTAGGGGCATGGTTAGGGTAAGTAAGCATTTCTCTATAAGGTCTACATCTGTTGTATTCGGCCCATGTGACAAATAAAATTTGATTTGATTTGAGTAGACAATGTTAACTCTCCCATTATATCAATTTGACAAAATATGGCAAGATGGTATTGGGTTGTATTGTATTGTACAAGGTTGAAAATCGAATTTCCCCAGCATGTCCTTTGGGCGGCAGGGTAGCCTAGTGGTTAGAGCGTTGGACTAGTAACTTAAAGGTTGCAAGTTCAAATCCCCAAGCTGACAAGGTACAAATCTGTCATTCTGACCCTGAACAGGCAGTTAACCCACTGTTCCTAGGCCATCATTGAAAATAAGAATTTGTTCTCAACTGACTTGCCTAGTTAAAAAGATTCACACTGGCTCCCTCCCTCTGTCTGTCTGTCCCTCCCTCTGTCTGTCCCTCTGTCTGTCTGTCCCTCCCTCTGTCTGTCCCTCCCTCTGTCTGTCCCTCCCTCTGTCTGTCCCTCCCTCTGTCTGTCCCTCCCTCTGTCTGTCCCTCCCTCTGTCTGTCCCTCCCTCCCTCTGTCTGTCCCTACCTCCCTCTGTCTGTCCCTCCCTCCCTCTGTCTGTCCCTCCCTCCCTCTGTCCGTCCCTCTGTCTGTCCCTCTGTCTGTCCCTCCCTCTGTCTGTCCCTCCCTCTGTCTGTCCCTCCGTCTGTCCCTCCCTCCTGTCCCTCCTGTCCCCGTCCCTCCGTCCCTCCGTCCCTCCGTCCGTCCCTCCCTCCGTCCCTCCCTCCGTCCCTCCGTCCCTCCCTCCCTCCGTCCCTCCGTCCGTCCCTCCCTCCGTCCCTCCGTCCGTCCCTCCCTCCGTCCCTCCCTCCGTCCCTCCCTCCGTCCCTCCGTCCGTCCCTCCGTCCGTCCCTCCCTCCGTCCCTCCGTCCCTCCCTCCGTCCCCCTCCCTCCGTCCCTCCGTCTGTCCCTCCCTCCGTCTGTCCCTCCCTCCGTCTGTCCCTCCCTCCCCTGTCTGTCCCTCCCTCTGTCTGTCCCTCCCTCCCTCTGTCCCTCCCTCCCTCTGTCCCTCCCTCCCTCTGTCCCTCCCTCCCTCTGTCCCTCCCTCCCTCTGTCTGTCCCTCCCTCCGTCTGTCCCTCCCTCCCTCCGTCTGTCCCTCCGTCTGTCCCTCCGTCTGTCCCTCCGTCTGTCCCTCCCTCCGTCCCTCCCTCCGTCCCTCCCTCCGTCCGTCCCTCCCTCCGTCCCTCCCTCCGTCCCTCCCTCCCTCCCTCCCCTCCCTCCCTCCCTCCCTCCCTCCCTCCCTCCCTCCGTCTGTCCCTCCCTCTGTCCCTCCCTCCCTCTGTCCCTCCCTCCCTCTGTCCCTCCCTCCCCCTCTGTCCCTCCCTCTGTCTGTCCCTCCCTCTGTCTGTCCCTCCCTCTGTCCCTCCCTCTGTCCCTCCCTCTGTCCCTCCCTCTGTCCCTCCCTCTGTCTGTCCCTCCCTCTGTCCCTCCCTCCGTCCCTCCCTCCCTCCCTCCCTCCCTCCCTCCCTCCCTCCCTCCTCCCTCCCTCCGTCCCTCCCTCCGTCTGTCCCTCCCTCTGTCTGTCCCTCCCTCTGTCTGTCCCTCCGTCCCTCCCTCCCTCCGTCCCTCTGTCTGTCCCTCTGTCTGTCCCTCTGTCTGTCCCTCTGTCCCTCCCTCTGTCTGTCCCTCCCTCAGTCTGTCCCTCCCTCAGTCTGTCCCTCCCTCAGTCTGTCCCTCCCTCAGTCTGTCCCTCCCTCAGTCTGTCCCTCCCTCAGTCTGTCCGTCCCTCAGTCTGTCCCTCCCTCAGTCTGTCCGTCCCTCTGTCTCCCTCAGTCTGTCCGTCCCTCAGTCTGTCCGTCCCTCAGTCTGTCCCTCCCTCCCTGTCCCCTCCCTCAGTCTGTCCCTCCCTCAGTCTGTCCCTCCCTCAGTCTGTCCCTCCCTCAGTCTGTCCCTCCCTCAGTCTCCCTCAGTCTGTCCCTCCCTCAGTCTGTCCGTCCCTCAGTCTGTCCGTCCCTCAGTCTGTCCGTCCCTCAGTCTGTCCGTCCCTCAGTCTGTCCGTCCCTCCGTCTGTCTGTCCCTCCGTCTGTCTGTCCCTCCCTCCCTGTCTGTCCCTCCCTCTGTCTGTCCCTCCCTCCGTCTGTCTGTCCCTCCGTCTGTCCCTCCATCCGTCCCTCCATCCGTCCCTCCATCCGTCCCTCCCTCCGTCGCTCCCTCCGTCCCTCCCTCCGTCCCCCTCCCTCCGTCCCTCCCTCTCTGTCCCTCCCTCCGTCCCCCCTCCCTCCTGTCCCTCCGTCCCCTCCCTCCCCCTCCCTCCCCCTCCCTCCGTCCCTCCGTCCCTCCCTCCGTCCCTCCCTCCGTCCCTCCCTCCCTCCGTCCCTCCGTCCCTCCGTCTGTCCCCCTCCTCCGTCCTCCCTCCGTCCCTCCCCTCCGTCCCTCCGTCCGTCCGTCCCTCCCTCTGTCCTCCCTCCGTCTGTCCTCCCTCTGTCCTCCCTCCCGCCCTCTGTCCGTCCCTCCCTCCGTCCCCTCCCTCCGTCTGTCCCTCCGTCTGTCCCTCCCTCCGTCTGTCCGTCCCTCCCTCCGTCCCCGTCCCTCTGTCCGTCCCTCCCCCCTCTGTCCGTCCCTCCCGCCCTCTGTCCGTCCCTCCCCGCCCTCTGTCCGTCCCTCCCGCCCTCTGTCCGTCCCTCCCGCCCTCTGTCCGTCCCTCCCTCCCTCCCTCTGTCCGTCCCTCCCTCCCTCCCTCTGTCCGTCCCTCCCGCCCTCCCTCTGTCCGTCCCTCCCGCCCTCCCTCTGTCCGTCCCTCCCTCCCGCCCTCTGTCCGTCCCTCCCTCCCCTCCCTCTGTCCGTCCCTCCCTCCCGCCCTCTGTCCGTCCCTCCCTCCCGCCCTCTGTCCGTCCCTCCCTCCCTCCCTCTGTCCGTCCCTCCCTCCCGCCCTCTGTCCGTCCCTCCCTCCCCTGTCCCTCTGTCCGTCCCTCCCTCCCGCCCTCTGTCCGTCCCTCCCTCCCGCCCTCTGTCCGTCCCTCCCTCTGTCCCTCCCTCCCTCCCTCCCTCTGTCCGTCCCTCCCTCCCTCCCTCTGTCCCTCCGTCCCTCTGTCCCTCCCTCCGTCCCTCCCTCCGTCTGTCCCTCCCTCCGTCTGTCCCTCCCTCCCGCCCTCTGTCCGTCCCTCCCGCCCTCTGTCCGTCCCTCCCGCCCTCCCGCCCTCTGTCCGTCCCTCCCGCCCTCTGTCCGTCCCTCCCGCCCTCTGTCCGCCCCTCCCTCCCTCTGTCCGCCCCTCCCTCCCTCTGTCCCTCCCTCCCTCCCTCTGTCCCTCCCTCCCTCTGTCCCTCCCTCCCTCCCTCTGTCCCTCCCTCCCTCCCTCTGTCCCTCCCTCCCTCCCTCTGTCCCTCCCTCCCTCCCTCTGTCCCTCCCTCTGTCCCTCCCTCTGTCCCTCCCTCTGTCCCTCCCTCTGTCCCTCCCTCTGTCCCTCCCTCTGTCCCTCCCTCTGTCCCTCCCTCCCTCCCTCTGTCCCTCCCTCTGTCCCTCCCTCTGTCCCTCCCTCTGTCCCTCCCTCCCTCCCTCTGTCCCTCCCTCCCTCCCTCTGTCCCTCCCTCCCTCCCTCCCTCTGTCCCTCCCTCTGTCCGTCCCTCCCTCTGTCCCTCCCTCTGTCCCTCCCTCTGTCCCTCCCTCTGTCCGTCCCTCCCTCTGTCCCTCCCCCTCTGTCCCTCCCTCTGTCCGTCCCTCCCTCCGTCCCTCTGTCCCTCCCTCCCTCCGTCCCTCTGTCCCTCCCTCCCTCCCTCCCTCTGTCCCTCCCTCCCTCCCTCTGTCCGTCCCTCCCTCCCTCTGTCCCTCCCTCCCTCTGTCTGTCCCTCCCTCTGTCCCTCCCTCCACCGTGATAATAAAATGTTCTGTCTGTAAAGGGCAGAGCTGAATGTATCTGTCGCCTCTGCGACGGGTCTCTGCTATTTTCCTGCGCCAAAAACAGATGTTGCTTTAGTCTTCAGTCTACTACTATACTATCTGTCTCTGTTCTATACCAACCCATGCTTTGTCTATCCATCTTCTCCTCCATCCTCATTCCCTCCTCTCTGCCTCAGGCCTCCTTCCATCCCTTCATCTATCTCTCCATCCCTTTCCCAGTCACAGTCGTCCGTGAAATCTAGTCTAAATGGCATTTCCCAAGCTTGTGAATGTTCAAAGAAAACCTTTTTATGGCTGTTGGTTTATCCAAATTTTCATTTACATTTACATTTAAGTCATTTAGCAGACGCTCTTATCCAGAGCGACTTACAAATTGGAACAACGAGAGAAGAGATAGTTACAACACAGCGTATGGAACCAGGCTAACAAAACAACGAGAGAAGAGATAGTTACAACACAGCGTATGTAACCAGGCTAACAAAACAACGAGAGAAGAGATAGTTACAACACAGCGTATGGAACCAGGCTAACAAAACAACGAGAGAAGAGATAGTTACAACAGATAGCGTATGGAACCAGGCTAACAAAACAACGAGAGAAGAGATAGTTACAACACAGCGTATGGAACCAGGCTAACAAAACAACGAGAGAAGAGATAGTTACAACACAGCGTATGGAACCAGGCTAACAAAACAACGAGAGAAGAGATAGTTACAACACAGCGTATGGAACCAGGCTAACAAAACAACGAGAGAAGAGATAGTTACAACACAGCGTATGGAACCGGGCTAACAAAACAATGAGAGAAGAGATAGTTACAATACAGCGTATGGAACCGGGCTAACAAAACAACGAGAGAAGAGATAGTTACAACAGACAGCGTATGGAACCGGGCTAACAAAACAACGAGAGAAGAGATAGTTACAACACAGCGTATGGAACCGGGCTAACAAAACAACGAGAGAAGAGATAGTTACAACAGACAGCGTATGGAACCGGGCTAACAAAACAACGAGAGAAGAGATAGTTACAACAGATAGCGTATGGAACCGGGCTAACAAAACAACGAGAGAAGAGATAGTTACAACAGATAGCGTATGGAACCGGGCTAACAAAACAACGAGAGAAGAGATAGTTACAACAGATAGCGTATGGAACCGGGCTAACAAAACAACGAGAGAAGAGATAGTTACAACAGACAGCGTATGGAACCGGGCTAACAAAACAACGAGAGAAGAGATAGTTACAACAGATAGCGTATGGAACCGGGCTAACAAAACAACGAGAGAAGAGATAGTTACAACAGATAGCGTATGGAACCGGGCTAACAAAACAACGAGAGAAGAGATAGTTACAACAGATAGCGTATGGAACCGGGCTAACCCTGGTCTTACCGGCCACCTTATGTGCCCACCATCTCCGTTGTCTGTCAACATATGAGCCTCATAGGAAAATCATTGGCTCAGTCAGGTTTTCCAGGTATGAAACCTCTGTGCAGCTGAGCCCTAATTCTAGTGGGGTTTCAGCCAGCACCATGGGGAAGTTCTCAGAGAGGGTTAATACCAACCAGAGAGCTGTGGATAATTCAGTCAGTTTGGAGGAGCTGTTGCCACACATACCGTTACTGAGGGATCCTATAGCACTATGCAAAGGGTGAAGAGGGCCTCTCTCTGTTTGTGTGTGAAGAATGTGCCACTTCACCCTCACACAGGCACCAGGGTGGCAGTTATCTGGGTCACACTGGAAGAGGATCATTAAAATGTCTCTTCAGAATCCACACACACACACACACACACACACACACACACACACACACACACACACACACACACACACACACACACACACACACACACACACACACACACACACACACACACACACACACACACACACACATAATTCACTCAATCTGTGGTGTGCCATCCTCTCAGGTATTTCTTGCCTGTGCTTAAAACAGAAATGAAATTGTAAAGAGATAAAAGCACAATTTTCTCAGTGTGTTTGTGTTTGTAGCCGCTCCTAGGCTCTTCTGAGGTGATGACATGTGTGTTTGTAGCCGCTCCTAGGCTCTTCTGAGGTGATGACATGTGTGTTTGTAGCCGCTCCTAGGCTCTTCTGAGGTGATGACATGTGTGTTTGCATGCTGCGGAGAGGGAGAGACTGTTCGTTAGTACTGCATTTGTCTCTGTCATTGAGAACATTCTGAAAGATTTAACTGGTTGAATGTAGGCCTACTCTCTCCTACTCCAACATGTTGCTTAATAATGTTGACCAGTATTGAGAGATCCTCAGCCCAAGGCTCCCTGCCACTGGGTAAACATGGAGGTGAGGTGTGCTAGTACTGACAGAAAGACACCCTCCCTAGACGGTAAGGAGAGCAGGAGAACAACCGTGTTGCGGCTGAAGCCTTGTCCTGCCCCGTTCTACAGAGAGGCGGGGGGATGTTGTCAGCATCGATCTGGCCTGCTATCCACACATCTACTGAGGGAAGAGATGTCTTTTAATAGGAGCTCTCCCTATCTGAATCAGACAGAATTACCATATTACCTTTTTAGCACTCTTATAATTGCCTTCCTTTTTCGCTGCTCAGTATTCATGTTTCAATAGCTTTGACGGAGTCATGAATCCTAAATGAGTCCACCGCTCTACTGAAACGCTGTGCTGTACGTCAAACACGAACGACTCGAGCTGTCAGATCCACATTATGTGCTGGTTAAACTGCCGACTGTTTGGTGTATTCTATGACATACTTCCTCTTTTGTATGTTGACAGGCTAGAGGGAGGGTGTGTGGGAGTGTAACAGCGGTCTCGATGTCTTTTCGGGGACTTTGGCGCTTCTGGTTTCCCACCTCCGGAATGTGACCACCATTCCAAAGATGGACAGGGATAGAACCTGGGAATGGCACGTGTCACAGTCGGGATGTTCAGATGTCATTTTCCTGAGTGGCCATTGTTTTTGATAGACACAGGCTGGTTAGTCAATCTGTCAGATAAGCTTAACTGTTTAGTAAATGTTGATAATGAAATGTAGTCCATCATCACAGTTCTCAGTGTGTAGGCCTTTTTTTTCCCTGGACAGATGATCCATTTAAATGGGTGCCAAGCTCAGCCACAAGGCTGGGTTCACTGTTGGCAGTAGTATTACACAAATTCCAATGCTAATCTTGATAAGCTTCTCCAACAAACCGCTAGATTTCTTGCCCAATTTGATTGCTGTTTCTGGATGTTATTTGTTAGAAAGGGAGTGAAATGAATAACTTGTTTTTATGACTACTATTTTTGTTGTTGTATGATTGTGGAAACACCTTTAGAGGATTTATGAGAGAGCTGTTCTCGTTTATCAAAGTTATTCATCCAAAGTTGAATTGGAAGACATTATATAAGGCATATATTTCTAGAGCAACATTAGCAGCATGACCCCACAGTATGACCACCCGTTCAGCTTCTCTCTGTGTCTCCATCTCTCTCATTTCAATTCAAGGGGCTTTATTGGCATGGGAAACATATGTTAACATTGCCAAAGCAAGTGAGGTAGATAATATACAAAAGTGAAATAAACAATAAAAATGAACAGTAAACATTTAACATACAGAAGTTTCAAAAGAATAAAGACATTACAAATGTCATATTTTATATATATATACATACACACACACACACACACACACACACACACACACACACACACACACACACACACACACACACACACACACACACACACACACACACACACACACACACACACACACACACACACACACACACACACACACACACACACACACACACACAGTGTTGTAATGATGTACAAATGTTTAATGTACAAAAGGGAAAATAAATAAGCATAATTATGGGTTGTATTTATAAGGGCATTTGTTCCTCACTGGTTGACCTTTTCTTGTGGCAACAGGTCACAAATCTTGCTGCGGTGATGGAACACGGTGGTATTTCAACCAGTATATTCTTGGCCAAAAGTTTTGAGAATGACACAAATATTAATTTCCACAATGTCTGCTGCTTCAGTGTCTTTAGATATTTTTGTCAGATGTTACTATGGAATACTGAAGTATAATTACAAGCATTTCATAAGTGTCAAAGGCTTTTATTGACAATTATATGAAGTTGATGCAAAGAGTCAATATTTGCAGTGTTGACCCTTCTTTTTCAAGACCTCTGCAATCCGCCCTGGCAGGCTGTCAATTAACTTCTGGGCCACATCCTGACTGATGGCAGCCCATTCTTGCATAATCAATGCTTGGAGTTTGTCAGAATTTGTGGGGTTTTATTTGTCCACCTGCCTCTTGAGGATTGACCGCAAGTTCCCAATGGGATTAAGGTCTGGGGAGTTTCCTGGCCATGGAGCCAAACTATTGATGTTTTGTTCCCCGAGCCACTAAGTTATCACTTTTGCCTTATGGCAAGGTGCTCCATCATGCTGGAAAATGCATTGATCACCAAACTGTTCCTGGATGGTTGGGAGAAGTTGCTCTCGGAGGATGTGTTCGTACCATTCTTTATTCATGGCTGTGTTCTTAGGCAAAATTGTGAGTGAGCCCACTCCCTTGGCTGAGAAGCTACCCCCACACATGAATGGTCTCGGGATGCTTTCCTGTGGGCATGACATAGGACTGATGGTAGCGCTCACCTTGTCTTCTCCGGACAAGCTTTTTTCCGGATGCCCCAAACAATTGGAAAGGGAATTCAGTCCTCAGCAGTCCAATCCCTGTACATTTTGCAGAATATCAGTCTGTCCCTGATATTTTTCCTGGAGAGGTGGCTTCTCTGCTGGCCTTCTTGGCACCAGGCCATCCTGCAAAAGTCTTTGCCCCTCTGTGCGTGCAGATGCACTCACACCTGCCTGTTGCCATTCGTGAGCAAGCTCTGAACTGGTGGTTGCCCGATCCCGCAGCTGAATCAACTTTAGGAGACGGTCGTGGCGCTTGCTGGGCTTTCTTTGGCGCCCTGAAGCGTTCTTCACAACAATTGAACCGCTCTCCTTGAAGTTCTTGATGATGTGATAATTGGTTGATTTCGGTGCAATCTTACTGGCAACAATATCCTTGCCTGTGAAGCCCTTTTTGTGCAAAGCGATTTTTAATTTTTGATTTCACCTTTATTTAACCAGGTAGGCTAGTTGAGAACAAGTTCTCATTTGCAACTGCGACCTGGCCAAGATAAAGCGTAGCAATTCGACACATACAACAACACAGAGTTACACATGGAAAACATACAGTCACTAATACAGTAGAACAAAAGTAAGCAAAAAGTCTATATACAGTGAGTGCAAATGAGGTAAGTTATGAGGTAAAGCAATGATGACGTCACGTGTTTCCTTGCAGGTAACCATGATTGGCAGAGGATGAACAATGATTCCAAGCACCACCCTCCTTTTGAAGCTTCCAGTCTGTTATTCAAACTTAATCAGCATGACAGAGTGATCTCCAGCCTTGTCCTCGTCAACACTCACACCCGTGTTAATGAATGAATGACTGACATGTCAGCTGGCCCTTTTGTGACAGGGCTGAAATGCAGTGGAAATGTTTTTGGGGAATTCAGTTCATTTGCATGGCAAAGAGGGACTTTGCAATTAATTGCATTTAATCTGATCACTCTTCATAACATTCTGGAGTATATGCAAATTGCCATCATACAAACTGAGGCAGCAGACTTTGTGAAAATTTATATTTGTGTCATTCTCAAAACATTTGGCCACGATTATAGATATGGGAGTTTAGCAGAATCGGGTTTGTTTTCAAATTCTTTGGATCTGTGTAATCTGAGGGAAATGTGTATCTCTAATATGGTCATACATTGGGCAGGAGGTGAGGATGATTGTGTTGCTGTCCTGGGTCTCTGTGGGGTGTTTTTTTTTAACAGAGCCCCAGGACCCGCTTGCTTAGGGGACTCTTCTCCAGGTTAATCTCTGTAGGTGATGCCTTTGTAATGGACGGTTTGGGAATCGCTTCCTTTTAGGTGGTTGTAGAATTTAACGGCTCTTTTCTGGATTTTGATCATTAGCAGGTATCGGCCTGATTCTGCTCTGCGTGCATTATTTGGTGTTCTATTTTTTGCAGAGTTCTGCATGCATAGTCTCAATTTGGGGTTTGTCCCATTTTGTGAATTATTGGTTGGTGAGCAGACCCCAGACCTCTCTCTCTCTCTGTCTCTCTCTTTTCAAGGGGCTTTATTGGCGTGCGAAACATATGTTTACATGGCCAAAGCATATGAAATAAACAATTAACAGTAAACATTACACTGTCAAAAAGGTCTAAAACTGTCATATTATGTCTATATACAGTGTTGTAACGGTGTGAAAATAGTTAGTGATGGCATTATATGGAACTTCCTTCCATCTCATATTGCTCAAATAAACAGCAAACCTGGTTTTAAAAAAACAGATAAAGCAACACTTCGCGGCACAACACCTCTCCCCTATTTGACCGAGATAGTTTGTGTATGCATTGATATGAACGCAATAACGACCTGCCTCTCTCTCTCGTTGCACTCCACAAGTACTGTTACGCGAATGCAGTAAGCCAAGGTAAGTTGCTAGCTAGCATTAAACTTCGTATAAAAAACAATCAATCATAATCACTAGTTAACTACACATGGTCGATGATATTACTAGATATTATCTAGCGTGTCCTGCGTTGCATATAATCTGACTGAGCATACAAGTATCTAAGTATCTGACTGAGCGGTGGTAGGCAGAAGCAGGCGCGTAAACATTCATTCAAACAGCACTTTCGTGCGTTTTGCCAGCAGCTCGGGTGGCATCCATAAGTCTAAATATTGCTGTTACGTTGCACAATCTTCAAATGTTATATCATAATTATGTAAAATTCCAGCAAATTTATTACCGTCTTTGTTATTAAGAAGAAATGGTGGCCAAAACTGCTGTTTGTACCCTGACTCTGCTTGCACTGAACGCAAGTGAAGTGACACAATTTCCCTAGTTAATTTTGCCTGCTAACATGAATTTCTTTTAACTAAATATGCATGTTTAAAATATATACTTGTGTATTGATTTTAAGAAAGGCATTGATGTTTATGGTTAGGTTCATTTTGTGCAATGAATGTGCTTTTTCACAAATGCGCTTGTTAAATCATCACCAGTTTGACAAAGTAGATTCGATGATAAATTAACAGGCACTGCATTGATTATATGCAACGCAGGACAAGCTAGTTAACCTCGTAATATCATGTGTAGTAACCACGTAACCATGTGTAGTTTTTTTTATAAGATCATTTTAATGCTAGGTAGTAACTTACTTTGGCTCCTTGCTGCACTCGCGTAACTGGTGGTCAGCCTGCCACGCAGTCTCCTCGTGGAGCGCAATGTAATCGGCCATAATCGGTGTCCAAAAATGCTGATTACCGATTGTTATGAAGACTTGAAATTGGCCTTAATTAATCTGCCGACCTCTACTTTCAATAAGTTTTGGTCATTCAGTGGTCAGGTATTCGAGAATTCTGCTTGGAGTGTCAATTTGGTGTTTGTCCCATTTTGTGAATTCTTGGTTAGTGAGCGGACCCCAGACCTCACAAATCAAATTTTATTTGTCACGTGCGCCGAACACAGTGAAATGCTTACTTACAAGCCCTTAACCAATAATACAGTTTTAAGAAAATAGCTATAAAAATAAAGTAAGAGAGAAGAATAACAAATAATTAAAGAGCAGCAGTAAATAACAATAGCGAGGCTATATACAGGGTGTGCTAGTACAGAGTCAATGTACTGGGGCACCAGTGTCGAGGTAATATGTATATGTAGGTAGCATTATTAAAGTGACTATGCATAGATAATAGAGTAGCAGCAGCGTAGAAGAGGGGGGGGGGGCAATGCAAATCGTCTGCTTAGCCATTTTGATTAGCTGTTCAGCTGGCTTGGGGGTAGAAGCTGTTTAGAAACCTCTTGAACCTAGACTTGATGCTCCAGTACCGCTTTATGTGCGGTAAGCAGAGAGAACAGTCTGACTAGGGTGGCTGGAGTTTGACCATTTTTAGGGCCTTCCTCTGACAGCACCATAAAGGGCAAGGGGTTCTATAACCGATTTCAAGTATTTTTTAGCCAGATCCTAATTGGTATGCCGCATTTTAGGTTGCTTTTGATGGCATATAAGGCCCTTTTTGCCTTTTCTCTCAGATCATGCACAGCTATGTGGAAGTTATGTGCAGGTGCCGATGTTTAGGCCAAGGTATGTATAGTTTTTTTTGTCTTCTAGGGCAACAGTGTCTAGATGGAATTTGTGTTTGTGGTCCTGACAACTGGACACCTTTTGGAACACCATTATTTTTGTCTTACTGAGATTGACAGTCAGAGCCCAGATCTGACAGAATCTGTGCAGAAGATCTAGGTGCTGCTGTAGGCCCTCCTTGGTTGGGGACAGAAGCACCAGATCAAAATATAGGTAAGTAAAAAAATAAAAGTAAGCAGTAGACATTTGACTTCAGATTTTGGTAGGGTGAGGCTGGGTGCTGCAAATCAAATCAAATGCATTTATATAGCCCTTCGTACATCAGATGATATCTCAAAGTGCTGTACAGAAACCCAGCCTAAAACCCCAAACAGCAAGCAATGCAGGTGTAGAAGCACGGTGGCTAGGAAAAACTCCCTAGAAAGGCCAAAACCTAGGAAGAAACCTAGAGAGGAACCAGGCTATGTGGGGTGGCCAGTCCTCTTCTGGCTGTGCCGGGTGGAGATTATAACAGAACATGGCCAAGATGTTCAAATGTTCATAAATGGCCAGCATGGTCGAATAATAAGGCAGAACAGTTGAAACTGGAGCAGCAGCACGGCCAGGTGGACTGGGGACAGCAAGGAGTCATCATGTCACGTAGTCCTGGGGCATGGTCCTAGGGCTCAGGTCCTCCGAGAGAGAGAAAGAGAGAATTAGAGAAAGCACACTTAAATTCACACAGGACACCGAATAGGACAGGAGAAGTACTCCAGATATAACAAACTGACCCTAGCCCCCCGACACATAAATACTGGAGGCTGAGACAGGAGGGGTCAGGAGACACTGTGGCCCCATCCGAGGACACCCCCGGACAGGGAGTGTCTCTCTCTCGCTCTCCACCTTTCTCCCTCTCTCAGCCCTTCTCTGTCTCAGCCCCTCTCTCTCTCAGCCTCTCTCTCTCAGCCTCTCTCTCTCGCTCTCGCTCTCGCTCTCTCTCGCTCTCTCTCTCTCTCTCTCTCTCTCTCTCTCTCTCTCTCTCTCTCTCTCTCTCTCTCTCTCTCTCTCTCTCTCTCTCTCTCTCTCTCTCTCTCTCTCTCTCTCTCTCTCTCTCTCTCGCGCTCTCTCTCTCGCTCTCTCTCTCGCGCTCTCTCTCTCGCGCTCTCTCTCTCGCGCTCTCTCTCTCGCGCTCTCTCTCTCGCGCTCTCTCTCTCGCGCTCTCTCTCTCGCGCTCTCTCTCTCCCTCTCTCTCTCTCTCTCTCTCTCGCGCACTCTCTCTCTCGCTCTCTCTCTCACCCTGTCGCTCTCTCCCTCTCTCACCCACTTGCTCTCTCTCCCTCTCGCTCTCTCACCCCCTTGCTCTCTCTCTCCTCTCTCACCCCTTGCTCTCTCTCCCTCCCTCTCTCACCCCCTTGCTCTCTCTCCCTCCCTCTCTCACCCCCTTGCTCTCTCTCCCTCCCTCTCTCACCCCTTGCTCTCTCTCTCTCCCTCTCTCACCCCCTTGCTCTCTCTCTCTCCCCTCTCTCACCCCCTTGCTCTCTCTCTCCCCTCTCTCACCCCCTCGCTCTCTCTCTCTCCCTCTCTCACCCCCTCGCTCTCTCTCTCTCCCTCTCTCACCCCCTCGCTCTATCTCTCCTCTCTCACCCCCTTGCTCTCTCTCCCTCCCTCTCTCACCCCCTTGCTCTCTCTCCCTCCCTCTCTCACCCCCTTGCACTCTCTCCCTCCCTCTCTCACCCCCTTGCTCTCTCTCTCTCCCTCTCTCACCCCCTTGCTCTCTCTCCCCCTCTCTCACCCCCTTGCTCTCTCTCTCTCCCTCTCTCACCCCCTCGCTCTCTCTCTCTCCCTCTCTCACCCCTCGCTCTCTCTCTCTCCCTCTCTCACCCCTCGCTCTCTCTCCCTCTCTCACCCCCTCGCTCTATCTCCCTCTCTCACCCCCTCGCTGTCTCCCTCTTTCACCCTCTCACACCCCCGCCCGCATCTCTCTCTCACCCCCGCATCTCTCTCTCACCCCCCCGTCTCTCTCAACCCCCTCACCCCCTCTCTCGCTCACTTCTCTCTCTCACCTCCTCTCTGTTTCTTAAACAAACCCCTGTGGTGACTGAGGTAATTTTGCTAATGAGAACTCCCTATTTAAAGAGAACACAGTGGCTGTAAATAGAAATCTTAAGATCCTTTAATCAGTGGCCGACAGAGGCCCCTTGAGTCTCTGAAACAGTACGACACGCTGGTCTCATGCAGGACTGACCGGAACTGGAGTACTGTTATTGGACTGTGCGAAAAAGAGCTGCTGCCTTGGACCCAAATAAGCCTGTTTCTATGTTCGAAACCATGTTCTCCTACCTTAGGACTCCACACTACATAGTGAGTACATACTATAATGCTTTCAGCTGTACCACTGTAGGCACTGTACAATCTTTTGGGGCTTAGTTGGTGGAGGGGAACGAGAGTGAATGACAAGCCTATAGGGATATTTTGTGTTTTGACAGTGAAAGGTATAGGGTGTTTTCGATGATATTTGGATACTTTTTAAAATCCTTTTCTGAGGATATGATAGCTCTTGTTCTGGTATGCTCATGATGAATAAGACTGAGTCATGCCGCGGCTGTGTTATTTCACCAGACCAGGGCTATCTGAGGTGAGACTTTGTCAGAATCCTTCTCAACTTCCAAAGGAATCCTTGTATGATACAAAGAGAGTGGGGAGAGAAGAATGACCTTCACTTTACCTGGGGGCACAATGCACTTCAACCTCCAGTAGCTCACTGACATTTATAGGTTTTGTCAGTGGGCAGAGTTGCTGTGTGACTTGACTGTGGTGAATGTGTGTGTGTTTTATTCAGAAGACTCGTCTTGAATAAGTATGTATTCCCTTTCTATCCATATCCCCCCACGGACACACCTGCCATGTGAATACGGTTTGAGGAGAGCGTCTATAAATGTGTGTGTGACCATAGATGTCTATAGATGTATCTACATAGTAAACTGTCCCCTGGTCCTAGCAGCTGTCAATGAAAACTAGCAGCGTACCCACTGAGGCTTGATAAAAAAAAATAAAAAAACACAGCACACTCCTCTAGTCTCTCCAATTAGGAACAAAGTGACTGAATGAATGTGCGACACTTTCTCCTGGCCCCTCTCCTCCCTCCATCTCTCTTCTCTCCCTTGTCATTGTCACGCTTTCTCTCTCTCCCTCTCCTCTGTCACGGGCAGCTGTTCCTGTAGGCGGTCAGGGCTGAATGGCCGTTGTTTCCTCTGTACCAAGAGCCCTTGTTGTCCGGGAACGTAGTTGATGTGCCACACAATCAATAGACCTCTGCCCGAATTGCCATAATGCCACCATTCCCCCATCACACCCCGAGTGCCTACTCGGACTGCACCCCTGGTCCCCTGCCAGCCAGCTCCGCATTTGGATCTATCCAAACGCCCAGCATTTTGTGAATAATACTCTTAGGAACTGTAACTCGAATCAACAGACGTCTCCGACAAGCTCAATAAAGATATCAATTATTTAGCAGCAATTTCTAGGCTCACTAGAGTCACCGTGAGAAAATCGTCATTTTACTCTGCATTTACCGTTTTGCCACTTTCAGTGTTTATTTACATGGTACGAAAAGTGGCAGGATGTAGACCTGTAATAACGGGTGGAGGTTAGGTTAGCAGATACCACAACCCTGGTCTGGTGATTCACCACACTGCTGGTGGAAGCTGTTTTACTAACCTGACCTCTGTTTGTGGTGTGGCCACATCTGACACTTGATGTCGGGAGAGTCATTCAGTTAGGCGTCAATGGCAGGCTACACATCCTCTGGGTACCAGTTAGGCTACTGCCGCAACCAACCCAACAACTATAAACAGCCAGAGTCACGGAGGGGAGTATTGCCAAGCCTCGATTTTGTGCTACACAGGCGCAAATCTCCTTGTTCAGAGAGTTTAGTGTATACGTGGATCAAGACACAGGCACGACCACATTCCAGCCATTTTGTGGAGACTTGTTTGATGTTTAAAGTGAAACTGACCGCGTTTTAGCAACGTGAAATCGTATGAAAATCGGTTCATATACACCCCCAGGAAGAATATGATGCCTTTGTTTGACATTTTTTGACAAGCGAGCACATGGATATGTTCATGTTCACATTGTCATATTTTCATTGAATGTTTGGGAATGACGCAGAGTAAGGCATCAATAGCAGTATAAAGTGGGGAAAGCGGCCGCGCAAATGCGGCCGCGCATTTGGACAAGTAATAGACACTGCAGTAAATAAAACCTTATAAAAAACGTGTCTGCCTTGTCCAGGCCCCGACTACACACACCGGTGCGCCATAGCCACTCAGAGCCACAATAGACATATGAAAATAAGCCATTTGCCACAAGGGCCGGCCATCGTTCACTTTGAACTGGACATTGGTTTACAAACAGTAGCAACAGCGCGACTTTAGATAATTAGGAAGCATTCTCCAAAAGCCACAAAATACACCTGAATGGATTTCTGTAAATAACCTGATCAAACAACTATGAGCAGGTAGGCTCAGTTGCCTATGCAAATCAACAAGATCAGCAACTGTTTGCCAGAGCGAGATTAGCTCAAATCTAACGAGGCAACAGTAGTTAAAACTCTCAAACCTTTTGAGCTTGTGGTTGTGCCGGTAAACATCGCAACTGATAAACGATGGGGGAATTAGTAGCCTGCTCGCCCTTCTGCAGCTTGCCTACCAATGCATGCATTCCCCAACCCGCGTTTTGACAACTGAATGGGAACTTGCCTGCCTGCCCATTTTGATCGATGCCATATACATTTGATTGACAACTAAGAGATATGTCGTTCAAGTTCAGCATAGCTAGCTATAGTAGCTAAGTGACTGACATTTCTTGACAGCTAACCAAATGACACATGCATCTCTAGCTGTAGCCACCGAAAAACAATATGTTGGGGGAAAAGTCAGTCAGTCGCCCATTCATCCAATGACATCCAACATAAAGTTGGTTTTGTAGCATAAACTGAAAATGTTATATTTTTGACTAATATTATGATTGTCTGTTCGTTTCATCTCAGTACAATGTGAAGGAAGTCATGATATCAGTGCATGTTTACTTTTAAGCTCTTGGCTCGCCGTTTGGCTCGGGTCGATGCCAACTATTCTGTTGTAGCATGTCATGTGCTTGTGTTGGTTTGATATTTGATCAGGCTTCAACCAGAGGTTTGAACATCCAAACAGAGAAGACGAGAGGCATCCGTTCCCATCTGAGTCGACCACGCTCATTCTTGGTCTTCAAGAGATACGTTTTATCTACTTTCCCCAGATGAACTTGTGGATAACATTTATTATGTCTCTGTGTCCGGTACGAAGGAAGTTGGAGGTGGTTTCGCAAGCCAATGCTAACTCGCGTTAGTGCATTGAATGGAAGTGTATGCCATACTAGTAGATACCCGTTGACCTCCAGTCGTTGAGCTAACGCTAGTTAGCAGTGGCTCGCATAACATCCTTCATACGGGACAAAAATTGTATCCACTGGTTCATCTGACTCTGGGGGAAGTAGATAAAGGGCCTCATTGCCAAAATACCAAAGTATCCCTTTAACACTGATGGATTATAGGAGCTAAGAGTTTCAGCATAGGGAATCATCACACTGTTGACTGTAGTCAAATATCTGAATGACCACAAGATGAACTGTAGGTCGCTCAGGATAAGAGTGTCTGCTAAATCACAAGTGTAAAAATGTATGGACAAGGAGGTATATGGACACCTTCACAAGTAGACACATATAAATAGGGATGTGTGTGTGTTTGGAGGATGTGCGGACGTGCCTGGATTCTTCCATCCGTTCTGAGCCAAAGGGGTTCTGGGAAATCCTTTTGATGTATGTACAGAGCAGACTGAGGTCACAGGACCGATTTTGAGGATAAAACAGATCGGTAGCACATTGTTACAATAAAGACTTTAAAAAAACTGTGCTAGAAAAGGCAAAGGATTGCTTGTGTGTTAGGGGGCTGTGGTTAGCTTCTAGATTTGGCTATGGTTATGGGATATTGGGAGGGGCAATTCCACGGTAACAGAATTATGCTTTGACTCAGTTATTTCACTTTAAAAATGTACAAGTTTAACAAACCATACAACTCTATCACAAGTACTACTTTTACCAATTTCCTCTGAATAATTAACAAAAACTAATTTAGTGGAAAAACTGTGCAGATGCAAACGTTGGCAACTATGGTCAAATCTCCCTCAGGTTTTTAAGTGTCCATGTTTTCCAAAAACTCTGTTAGATATCTGCTCTGAATTAGGATTCAAAGATGTCTGCAGAAAGAATGGAGTGTCAGCTATAACATGACACCTTGAGTTAGAAAATAATTAAGTGGATTTACACCCAGTAATGGAATTACTGTAATGGAATTACATCATGGGTCCCTGATCACAACGCAGCCCAGCAAAGCACAGTAGAGTGCAGTACTATTCAGCAGAGCAGAGTATGATAGAGTTCAGTACAATATACTCTACTTTTCTTTACTATACTGTATTGTGCTGGACTGTACTTACTGTGCTCTACTCACTGTATTATATTGTACTGTACTCACTATTAGAGGTCGACCGATTATTATTTTTCCACACCGATACCGATTATTGGATGACCAAAAAAGCAGATACCGATTAATTAGCCAATTTTATTTTTTATTTTATTTATTTGTAATTATGACAATTACAACAATACTGAATGAACACTTATTTTAACTTAATATAATACATCAATAAAATCAATTTAGCCTCAAGTAAATAATGAAACATGTTCAATTTCGTTTAAATAATGCAAAAACAAAGTGTTGGAGAAGAAAGTAAAAGTGCAATATGTGCTATGTAAGAAAGCTAACGTTTCAGTTCCTTGCTCAGAACATGAGAACATATGAAAGCTGGTGGTTCCTTTTAACATGAGTCTTCAATATTCCCAGGTAAGAAGTTTTAGGTTGTAGTTATTATAGGAGTATTTCCCTCTATACCATTTGTATTTCATTAACCTTTGACTATTAGATGTTCTTCTGTAGCTCAGTTGGTAGAGCATGGCCTGCTGCCTCCCTACCACTGAGGAAGTACAGTTCCCGCTCAGCTCAGTCAAAACTGTTCGCTGCTCTGGCTCCCCAATGGTGGAACAAACTCCCTCACGACGCCAGGACAGCGGAGTCAATCACCACCTTCCGGAGACACCTGAAACCCCACCTCTTTTAAGGAATACCTAGGATAGGATAAAGTAATCCTTCTCAGGGTCAGTCAATCACCTGAAACCCCACCTCTTTAAGGAATACCTAGGATAGGATAAAGTAATCCTTCTCACCCCCCCCCCCCTTAAAATATTTAGATGCACTATTGTAAAGTGGTTGTTCCACTGGATGTCATAAGGTGAATGCACCAATTTGTAAGTGCACTGGATAAGAGCGTCTGCTAAATGACTTAAATGTAAATGTAAATGTTCGATCCCCGGGACCACCCATACGTAGAATGTATGCACACATGACTGTAAGTCGCTTTGGATAAAAGCGTCTGCTAAATGGCATATATTATTATATTATTCTTATAGGCACTTTAGTATTGCCAGTGTAACAGTATAGCTTCCGTCCCTCTCCTCGCTCCTCCCTGGGCTCAAACCAGCAACACAACGACAACAGCCACCATCGAAGCAGCGTTACCCATGCAGAGCAAGGGGAACAACTACTAGGATGCTCAGGGTGAGGGACTTTTGAAACGCTATTAGCACGCGCTAACTAGCTAGCCATTTCACTTTGGTTACACCAGCCTCATCTCGGGAGTTGATAGGCTTGAAGTCATAAACAGCGCAATGCTTGACGCACAACGAAGAGCTGCTGGCAAAATGCACGGAAGTGCTGCTTGAATGAATGTTTACGCGCCTGCTTCTGCCTACCACCGCTCAGTCAGATACTTGTATGCTCAGTCAGATTATATGCAACGCAGGACATGCTAGATAATATCTAGTAATATCATCAACCATGTGTAGTTAACTAGTGATTATGATTAATTGTTTTTTATAAGATAAGTTTAATGCTAGCTAGCAACTTACCTTGGCTTACTGCATTCGCGTAACAGGCAGTCTCCTTGTGGAGGGCAACGAGAGAGGCAGGTCGTTATTGCGTTGGACTAGTTAACTGTAAGGTTGCAAGTTTGGATCCCCCGAGCTGATAAGGTGAAAATATGTCGTTCTGTCCCTGAACAAGGCAGTTAACCCACTGTTCCTAGGCCGTCTTTGAAAATAAGAATGTTTTCTTAACTGACTTGCCTTGTTAAATAAAGGTCTGGCACCGAAAAATACAGATTTCCGATTGTTATGAAAACTTGAAATCGGCCCTAATTAATCAGCCATTCCGATTAATCGGTCGACCTCTACTCACTATACTGCACTGTGCTGTCCAACTTGTAAAACAGGTTTATGATATACACCTTTCAAGCCAAGACGTTTTTCCGCCAACTTCCGCATCCCTCCAACGTTTTGCCGTCTTTATGTATGAAAGGTATTGCAGGTGACAAAGCCTCTACTTTTTATTTCCGCCAACCGAGTCATGATTGCGTTAAAGTTCTGCCTACAGTTTAGTATGAAATGTGTCCGTAATGCATTGGCACGCACTACGCTCTTCAACTCTTGATGTTTGCTAGGCAGCGCCCGTTAATACTTTCCTCCTGGCAGTTCTACACTTTGCAAGGAATGTCACTTCACCCTTCGCCTAGCCCACCACATGCACTGTTTTCTAAAGCACAACTGGATCGATAAATAAAGAATTACTGTGGGAATAAATATCACTTAATTATGAAAATATTGGAATAAAGTAGGACGCAATTGAAGGCATCAAATTGTTGCTTGCTGAAACTCCCAAGTCATCAAATTATTATAATACATTTGAAGCAATAGCCTACAAGTCTGTGGTCAAGTACACTGAACTAAAATATAAATGCAACATGCAATAATGTTGTCCTACTCCTCTTCAATGGCTGTGCGAAACTGATGGATATTAGCGGGAACTGAAACACACTGTCGTACAGATTGATCCGGAGCATCCCAAACATGTTCAATTTGTGATTGTCTGAGTATGCAGGCTATGGAAGAACTGGGACATTGTCAGCTTCCAGGAATTGTGTACAGATCTTTGCGACATGGGGCCGTGGATTATCATGCTGAAACATGGGGTTATGGCTCGGATGAATGGCACGACAATGGGCCTCAGGATCTCGTCACGGTATCTCTGTGCATTCAAATTGCCATCGGTAAAATCCATTGTGTTATTCGTTTGTAGTTTTTGCCTGCCCATACCTTAACCCCACAATCACCATGTGATACTCTGTTCACAATGTTGACATCAGCAAACCGCTCGCCCACCCGATGCCATACACATCGTCTGCCATCTGCCCGGTACAGTTGAAACTGGAATTCATCCTTGAAGAGTACACTTCTACAGCGTGCCAGTGGCTATCGAAGGTGAGCATTTTCCCTCTGCCGTCAGGTCAAGACCCTGGTGAGGACGACAAGCACGCAGATAAGCTTCCCTGAGACCTTTTCTGACAGTTTGTTGTGCAAACCCACAGTTTCGTCAGCTGTCCGGGTGGCTGGTCTGATGATCCCGCAGGATGTGGAGATCCTGAGCTGGCGTGGTTACACGTGGTTTGCGGTTGTGAGACCATTTGGACGTACTGCCAAATTCTCTAAAATGACATTGGAGGCGGCTTATGGTAGTGAAATTAACATTAAATTATCTGGCAACAGCTCTGGTGGACATTCCTGCAGTCAGCATTCCAATTACACGCTCACTCAAAACTTGAGACATCTGTGGAATTGTGCTGTGTGACAAAACTGCACATTTTAGAGTGGCCTTTTATTTCCCCCAGCAGAAGGTGCATCTGTGTTATGATCATGCTGTTTAATCAGCTTCTTGATATGCCACACCTGTGAGGTGGATGGAAATTATCTTGGCAAAGGATACATGCTCACTAACAGGGATAGAAACACATTTGTGAACAAAGTGTAAGTAAAATAAGCTTTTTGTGCATATGGAACATTTCTGGGATATTTTATTTCAGCTCATGAAACCTGGGACCAATACTTGACATGTTGCGTTTAAAGTATTAAGCATGCAATACAGTCTAGATCCAGTGTAGTCCAATTATTTTGCTTGACCGCGTAAAGGCAGCCTTAAAAACCAACGGTGGTGGTGAAATATGAACATGGGACTCGCATGCTTTTGAAAATATAGATTGCTATTATTTTTTGTCGGTGTCATGATGAAGATACTGTCATGACGTTGGCCTGGGGTTAGGTTTTTGACAGTCATAAATACCTCTCCCCCCCTTTTCCTCTCTCTACCCTACTGATGTGACATTTGAAAACCCCTTGGTTAACATAGAGATTTTGGGAACATCAGAAGGTGGGGGGAAATGAACTATATTTTGGTAATCCGACCAATTGAATATATGCGGTGGTACTTAATGAATATGATGTCAGTTTGTTGTCATCTGAGACATTCTCATCAATCATAAGATGACAAACTCTACAGTGGAAAGTCTGCACATTGTAGTAATCGGATTCACATGGAATTGTTGTTCAATTTAAATGTTTGAATATAAAATTATTGGTGAAGAGATTAAATGTTATTTTAGCTTCCAAATGAGAGATTTGGGTTTTCATAAGGTTAGGGCTCTGCTCAATCCAGTGGCCCGCCCCTGTGAAGGGACATGGGTTATAAAACTTTTCAAACACACCCTGCTCTCCCTTCCTATATAAATCCTTGACAAAAATGTAACCTCCTGTTCCAAGTACGTGAGGTCTGCAGCCTCTGCGTTAAAAGGACTAACATGTCAACTACAGAACTAAGCCAACCTCAGCGTGAGCTTTGGTTGCGAATGGTATGAACTTTGAACTCTTATTCACTACAGAAGTGATACCTCCTCGCCATTGAGTTAGCCACAGCAGCTGCAAACGTGGGCTAGGAAAGAACAGACAGAGTATCCAGTCTACCACACAACGCCGTTACTACAACGTATCCAATTGACCACCAGAGACATTCTCCAAAGGACAAAGGACTCGGTTTGGCAACACGGCCTTCCATCTACCACCAACCTACCGAAGCACAGCTCAGAGTAAATATTTATTGCATTTTCCTTTTCCAAATGGGCGGTAATTTATAATGCATTAATATACTGTATTTACGATAGCACAGCATCTTCCTTTGTCCCTCAGTCTTCCTGCACTTTCACTCAAACCCAGACCCTTTTCTTTTGTGTAACCAGCTGTCATATCTGTTCCGCCCTCTAGGGACATTTTCCTTTATGACGTCATTTGTAATCAAGGTATAATTCATTCTTTGTATATGTAATTCTGTGTGATGAGTTAGGTATTTAGTAAATAAATAATTAAACCCTATTTTGTATTGCTGATTCAACTTGTTAGCCAGGGTTCGTGAAGACAACCCAGAATTTACAACTTTCAGATGAGACTGAATTAAGGTGACGATTAATATTGACTGCTATTGATGTAAAATATTACTAGGTCTTTAAGTGTTTTTTCGGAAGATAACGGCTCTATAAATTTCTTTCGTGGTGCCCCGACTCTCTAGTGAATTACATTTACATGATTAGCTCAATCAGGTAATATTAATTACGGAGAAAGGATTTTATAGAATAGCATGTCATATCACTTAATCCGGCATAGCCAAAGACTCAACAATGCTCTCAATGTAATGATCCTAGGCCTGCGCCCTAACAAAGCGGAGTGAGGTTAGGAAAGAGTTTAAATGTGGATCTAAAAAGCATGGGCTTGTCTTGGGCTGTTAAGTATCAAGCATTTTGTATGACAGCGTTTCACACGTTGCCGTGAAAAAATATTATGTGTGTTTTTTATATTTCATTATATTCTATAGGCTATTAGAAACTGGGTGGTTCGAATGCTGATTTTGCTGAAATCCGTGGTATTTACAGTACCAGTCAAAAGTTTGGTTACACAAGGTTTTTCTTGATTTTTTATTATTTTCTACATTGTAGAATAATAGTGAAGACATAACTATGAATAACACATATGGAATCATGTAGTAAAAAGTGTTAAACAAATCCAAATATATTTTATATTTGAGATTCTTCAAAGAAGCCACCCTTTGCCTTGATGACAGCTTTAAAAACAGTGATTGGCCAAAAGTAGGGATTTGTCAATTGCAGGGTTTTTTCATTCAACGAGAGACGACTGGTCTTCATGTAAACTTTTACAGTTGTGACATACTGCACCAAACATCTTTAGTTAGATGTAAAAATGCACAAAGACCTCCTCTGAAAAAACATCTATTTAAGAGCTATCTTAAATTAATTCAGATTATTTTGAGGAAGTGTATACCGGCTACGGCATCTCAAGAGCGACAAACAGTACTATTGCTGCCTTTTTCTTGTTTTTCAAACAAAGGTCTTTTAAGGGAGTATGCGAGGCACAGAAATTCACTTCACCTAGCCTCTTAGCTTGCATTTTACACCCAATTTGATATATTCTTATGAACTTCACATGTTGGTGCTCATTTGCCCTGAATCACGTGGTATCACATTCGGATATTTGATAAATACTATTGAATCAGAACAATATTTTCATTGTCTCTGTCTGTTATTTTTTGGGGGGCAGGAAGCTGGCCAGATGTTCACACTTTTCATCAGCTATTTCATCAGCTGTTGTACAATTTGAAGGAAAACTGAATTGTCACTACACTGTGCCTTTAAGCTAACTTCAAAGATGGGAAGTGTTTTTCTAGAGTATATCACAATGTTCTGTCCCGCTGGGCACAGGCGGCAATTCATTGTTGAAATGACGTGGAGACCACATTGATTCAACTAGCGTGTGCCCAGTGGGATGTTCCATTATTACCACCGAGAGAGAAATATTATCAGAGACATTTAAAGGGGCTTTGGTGGTGTGCTCTTGGAGAAGAGTTGGAAGTTGGGGCTCTGCCTCACTCTTCTCTCTCAAACCCCTTCGGAGTGTCGTTACTCTCTGTGGGTCTTCATAAACATGCTAGATTACCATAGAAGACTGTGTGCGTGTGTGCTGTGGCTATCCATAAACAGGCAAGATCAGAACACAAGATCAGTGAGGATGTTCATAACAGAGTTAAACCAGGGCCAGATGCCACCAGCAGATATCTCTAATAATAATATTATACAGGCAGGCTGGAACTGTGCCTTCATATAGGCTAGGTCCCAAATGTCAGAAAATGTCCTATATAGTGCACTATTTTTGACAAGGGCCCATATGGCTCGGGTCAAAAGTAATGCGCTATAGGAAATAAGGTGCCATTTGGGGCGCAGCCTTAGTAGCTGTTCATGTTTTGTGCATGTGTTCTCCATGTGTTCTGTGGTCTGCACTGCAGGTGTGTGCTGTATGTACACTACCTTTCAGAAGTTTGGGGTCACTTAAAAATGTCCATGTTTTTGAAAGATTTTTTGTTTTTGTCCATTTTGAAATAACATCAAATTGATCAGAAATACAGTGTAGATATTGTTAATCTTGTAAATGAATATTGTAACTGGAAACGGCTGATTTTTAATGGACTATCTACGTAGGTGTAGAGGCCCATTATCAGCAACCATCACTTCTGTGTTAGCTAATCCAAGATTAGAATTTTAAAAGGCTAATTGATCAATTGAAAACCCTTTTGCGATTATGTTAGCACAGCTGAAAATTGTTTGTTCTGATTAAAGAAGCAATAAAACTGTCCTTCTTTAGACTAAACAAAGACCTTTCTGTTTCTCAAACTAGACCCTCGAATGGACTTTTCCTCTTGCTCAGTTGTGCACCGGGGCCTCCCACTCCTCTTTCTATTCTGGTTAGATCCAGTTTGCGCTGTTCTGTGAAGGGAGTAGTACACATTGTTGTACGAGATCTTCAGTTTCTTGGCAATTTCTCGCATAGAATAGCCTTCATTTCTCAGAACAAGAATAGACTGACGAGTTTCAGAAGAAAGGTCTTCGTTTCTGGCCATTTTGAGCCTGTAATCAAACAAACAAAGGCTGACGCTCCAGATACTCAACTAGTCTAGAGAAGGACTGTTTTATTGCTTCTTTAATTAGAACAACAGTTTTCAGCTGTGCTAACATAATTGCAAAAAGGTGTTCTAATGCTCAGTTAGCCTTTTGAAATTATAAACTTGGATTAGCTAACACAATGTGTCGTTGGAACACAGGAGTGTTGTTAGCTGATAATGGGCCTCTGTACGTTTATGTAGATATTCCATAAAAATTCTGCTGTTTTCAGCTACAATGGTCATTTAGAACATTAACAATGTCAACACTGTATTTCTGATGAATTTGATGTTATTTTAATGGACAAAATGCTTTTCTTTCAAAAACATGGACATTTTTAAGTGACCCCAAACTTTGAAAGGTAGTGTATATGCATTGTCTAACCTCAACCTATGAAGATTTGAATTGAGTTCATCTACCGGTTTTAATGCAAAATGTTGCAAAAAGTTACTAGTTAAATTACTTGTAGTTGGTCACCATGCTGACCCCTGACCCCTGGTTGATCATAGGGGGACCTGGACCGGTAATCATAAAGTGTCTGAGAGTAGGAGTGATGATCTGTGACTAGATCCTTCCTCTCCATATAATCTTATTCATAATGATCTAAAAGGCAAAACTGATGCTAGATCAGCACTCCTACTCTGAGACCCTTTGTGAATACAGGCCCTGATATCTTACATAAACCTGATCCGCCATGTCACCAAATAACCACCACGCCCCTCGACGGAAGCCCCAGATTGGCCTGGCTGAAACAGTGTAATTAGCCTGAACCAATCACAGCAAGGGCATTAAGAGTGGATTACCCATTAGCTAGCAGCTTAGTTGTCAGCTGTCGGCCTGCCCTGACTGGGAGGAATGCTGGTAATTCCAGCTGAAGGCTTTCCTCCTCATGTTGTTTGAGAAAAAATGTGCGCGACCGGGAGACATATCCAGGCTTAAAGAATTTAGTGGCACTAGCTATATCCGGACTGGGTGGATACGATTACTGTGTTGGTACCATATTGGTACCATATTCCCTACATAGTGCACTACTTTATACCATATAATGCACTACTTTTAACCTGAGCCCTATGGGCCCTGGTCAAACGTAGTGCACTATATAGGGAATAGGGTGCCATTCAGGACATTGACTTAATAAAGGCTATCATGAGAAGTCCAGATCTCTCAGTTCTGAATGTGTCCATGTGTTGTGTGGCCTAGAGATGTAAATTCCTCAGTGTTAGCTTCTCCAATCTGGTTCTGTGTGTGGTGTGCAGACTGAACCGCAGACCTAGGGCTGATGGTTGTGTGGTTTAATGGTCTGTACTTTCTACATGGGAACTTGAGGTGGGGGGAGAGGGAGGGAGGGAGGGAGAGCTTTGGCTATATGCTAAATCCACTAAAGAAATTGGATTATTTGTCCCTGTACCATCAGTTCTCAATGTTCTCTCCTCTTGTAAGAAAAAAGAAGAAGCCAGTGTCACGAGCTGGAATTGTAAAAGCAAAACGAATTGATCTTGTCGTGGTTTTGGCAGACTCCTCGAGCCAGGAGCCATTTATTAGCCCCTGTCATTTCTGTCCCTTTTAAGGAATTCAACCTTAATCCATCACACATTCTTGATAGTTCAGTACTTGTGTGAGTAACTGATACTGGCATGTGTCTCTGTACTCTCTGTACCTGTCCGTCTGTCCGATGGGCATGATGAGTTATGGTCAGAAGATGAATGGTAGATCACTGAGGCTAGCGCCTGGGTCGTGTTCATTAGACACCAACCGAAATAAAAGAAAAGGAACTTGTCCATTTAGGACATTCTCATTTTAGTTTCGCTACGTTGTGCCCAAATACAACCATAGTTCAAAGTGCAGTGGATGGATGGGACCTATGGGTCCTGGTATCGTGACAGTCGATGGCCTAGGATCCAGTTCACCCCGTCCCCCTGATGCTTGTTCACGTTTTCTATACGTACTCCAAAAACCTGTCACTGAAATTCACACTTACACAATACAACACATTTCAACTTCACACTGTGTATAATGTAGTACTGCATAGAATGTTTTTATTTATTTATTTCACCTTTATTTAACCAGGTAGGCAAGTTGAGAACAAGTTCTCATTTACAATTGCGACCTGGCCAAGATAAAGCAAAGCAGTTTGACAGATACAACGACACAGAGTTACACATGGAGTAAAACAAACATACAGTCAATAATACAGTATAAACAAGTCTATATACGATGTGAGATAAGGGAGGTAAAGGCAAAAAAAAGGCCATGGTGGCAAAGTAAATACAATATAGCAAGTAAAACACTGGAATGGTAGATTTGCAATGGAAGAATGTGCAAAGTAGAAATAAAAATTATGGGGTGCAAAGGAGCAAAATAAATAAATACAGTAGGGAAAGAGGTAGTTGTTTGGGTTAAATTATAGGTGGGCTATGTACAGGTGCAGTAATCTGTGAGCTGCTCTGACAGTTGGTGCTTAAATCTAGTGAGGGAGATAAGTGTTTCCAGTTTCAGAGATTTTTGTAGTTCGTTCCAGTCATTGGCAGCAGAGAATTGGAAGGAGAGGCGGCCAAAGAAAGAATTGGTTTTGGGGGTGACCAGAGAGATATACCTGCTGGAGTGCGTACTACAGGTGGGTGATGCTATGGAGACCAGCGAGCTGAGATAAGGGGGGACTTTACCCTGCAGGGTCTTGTAGATGACATGGAGCCAGTGGGTTTAGCAACGAGAATGAAGCGAGGGCCAGCCAACGAGAGCGTACAGGTCGCAATGGTGGGTAGTATATGGGGCTTTGGTGACAACGTATGGCACTGTGATAGACTGCATCCAATTTGTTGAGTAGGGTATTGGAGGCTATTTTGTAAATGACATCGCCGAAGTCGAGGATTGGTAGGATGGTCAGTTTTACAAGGGTGTGTTTGGCAGCATAAGTGAAGGATGCTTTGTTGCGAAATAGGAAGCCAATTCTAGATTTAACTTTGGATTGGAGATGTTTGATGTGGGTCTGGAAGGAGAGTTTACAGTCTAACCAGACACCTAGGTATTTGTAGTTGTCCACGTATTCTAAATCAGAGCCGTCTAGAGTAGTGATGTTGGACAGGCAGGCAGGTGCAGGCAGCGATCGGTTGAAGAGCATGCATTTAGTTTTACTTGTATTTAAGAGCAATTGGAGGCCACGGAAGGAGAGTTGTATGACATTGAAGCTTGCCTGGAGGGTTGTTAACACATTGGTTGATTTGCTCATATTTGCAAAGGCCCAGCTGTGATTTGGCTGCTGGAATATACATAAGTGGAAGCTGCTGATGGGAGGACCGCTCATAATGATGTCTAGAACGGTGCAAATGGAATGGCATCGAACACATAAAAACTGTTTGTTTCATACCATTCTACGCATTCCGCAACAGCCATTACCACGAGCCCGTCCTCCCAAATGAAGGTGCCACCAACCTCCTGTGATATAGATATGCCTAATGATCCCAATGATCATTGTGTCAGTGAGGGGACAACACTGTGTGAAACCTTCTTTTCTCTTCAGTTAACACTCTCCCTTCCTCACACAGTCAGTCTGTTCCCCTCACTCTCATACACACACACACACACACACACACACACACACACACACACACACACACACACACACACACACACACACACACACACACACACACACCACTCTCTCTACCACAAACACACGTACACACACTGCTCCCAATTTTTTTAAACATTAGGCAACAAACATTTATTTATTTTTAAATATAGTTTAGGCTTACTTTAGGCCTTCTTTTTTAATCATACCTTTTTAAAGCACATCTCATGAGTAGCATACCCTTTTCCTTTCTTCCTGTGCCAATCAAATTAGCTTAAACCGACTGTCAAGTTACCAGGTTGTTAGCTAGCTAGGTAACATGACTGAACAACGTTGTTTTGTTATCAAACCAATAATTAGCTACCGGGATCAGTTTCAAACGGCCCGCGACATGGTTTTGTACAATTTTATATCAAATGTTCGCAAATCCCGATAGAAAGCAAATAAGGCATCTCTGGTAATATGGGTCAAACTTTTTTTAGGCTCAAGACGAGCCATTTTTCTTTGCTGTAAATCTGCAAGCATGCTCTGTCACCAAGCGACGCTCCATTTTCCCTCTCTGACACTCAGAGGCGGGCTGCATGACGGTGAACTTGCAAAGTCTACTCAGACTGGTCTGTACTCTTGGTTATAACGGACGATGAAACGATGCAATGTATTAACATTGCTCCTTTTGCGCGCTGCTCCAATGTAACAAATCTAACAGAAGTCTGGGGCCTGGGGCTGCATCCCCGCTCGCCACCACGGCTAAATGATACATCTTTTTTTTTAAATTACGGACGTAGTATCATCAAAGGGTACTACTTGTTCTAAAATGTTGGTGTAATAAATTTCATGATGTTCTGGCACCATGATATTACTGTGGTACTGGTATACCGTGCAACACTAGTGCACTATATAGAGAATAGGGTATCATCGCTGAAGGACCCAGGCAGCATCGGTCTGGAAGGCAGACATCTGTCTGGAAGATAGCCTTCTTCCTTATTAGGACTGGCCAAATGTCCATTCTTGTGACGACTTCAGATCCTCCACAGGTATAGTAGAACAAAAGAAAAACACACACATTCCTCTAGACTCCAAACATGCCTCTCTTTTGTTTTGTCATTTTGAGAGAGAAAGAGATTTTAATTTCTCTCTCTGCTCATCCATCCGGTGTTTGCTTTCAACGGTTCACACAGTCCGATTCTAAAATCTAAAATCCAAACCAAATATAAACTGATCCATTTAGTGAGCTATTTCTGTGTATAAAGTAGCATGGATGTGTTGTCCCAGATATGAATGCAATGCAGTCTGATCTTCTTTCTCTAGTTAAGCCTGTGCACTACTGGAGCACACACACACACACACACCCCACAAGGCTCTCGTTAGCAGCCTAGTAACAAGGACTGGTTTGGTTTTTGGAAGGCACCACTGTTCCCAATGCACACAAGCACATATGAGCTCGGACAGAATGGGGAAATTTCGCTCCAGGCGTTCCTCCATACCTCCCTCGTCCTCTTCCCCCTTCCACACCAGACGTTGGTTCTCTCCATCCCTCAAACCATCCTTCATTAATGTTTCACTACGTGGCTTTTGAGAAGTGAAGTGAAAAGTCCAATGATCAGACAGTGTGCGGTTTGATCCAATGGTTAAATGAATCATTGTTCCTCATCTCGTGTAGAAAGCATTACTCGGGGGTCTCTTAAAGCAACACCACGACAGAGAGCACCCTATTCCCTATGTTGTGCACTACATTAGACCTGGGTCCATAGTTATTTTCACTATGTAGGTTATAGGGTGCCATTTGGGATGTGACCAGTGTGATGAGAGAGCGCTGCTCTTTTGAACGACAGCTCGTTGAATTCAGTTGTTGGAATTAATTACCATAACGTTGTCCAGTTCAGACAGCCAAGGCTTACATGCTTTCATTTCAAACCTCAAACAGCCAAGGCTTACATGCTTTCATTTCAAACCTCAAACAGCCAAGGCTGAAATGAATTGACTGTGCCACATTGTCTGGTTGTGTTCCAGACTGGTCAGAATGGTTATCTTGGCTGTCTCTCTAAAAATAGTCTCTTGCCGACAGACATTGTGTACAGATGCATTGTATGGAGCACCCTATTCCCAATATAGTACACTACTTTTCACCAGGCTCTGGGTATACAGGGAGTAGGGAACCATTTGGGAAGGAACCACCTTCTCTACTAGCGGCAGTTATGAGAGGGGTTGGGGGAGACGTTTGTGTAGTTAGTATTTCTGCAGACAGACAGTCCTCACAGGAAATGTAATCACCATCAGCTCAGGTTTGAAAGGTTAATTGGCTGCTTCTCTGTCAGGATGTGAGACTAGCTAGACTCCATGATCTGTGAAATGGAAAGAAATGAATGTCCCAACATGGAAAAACACAGACTCACTTTCATCCTCAGATGGGTTCCTCAGAACTTTCCCTTTTAAAATCCCCCCAACCTTGTTACATTAGGTCAAATATTCTCGCTCTCTCTCCCTCTCGGTTTCTCACACTCCTCGCTCTAGCCCGCTATCTCTATCGCTCTCTCACGCTCACGCTCGCTCTCTCTAGCCCGCTGTCTCTCTGTGTCACTGATTAATTAATACCATTTAACATGGTGACCTTTTTTTAAAATACTTTCCATGTTTTATACTTCCCAAGCTGGACAAGTTGCATGGTTTATTACAGGGTTCCCCAACTGACAGGCGGCCCACATTAAATAGAATTTGTCCCCCCCAGGATTTAGGTTTGGTTTGAAATCTGTTCCCAAGAATTCCCACACATAATAGAGATATATGTGAATCCAGACAAATGTAATCAAGGTTTGAATTGATTATGTTTTAGTCAAATATTAAATCTGTTTTGGCTTCTTGCGGTCAATTTGCAGTTCACAAATGATTTGTAACTATGCTCCGGCCTCCTAACCATTGCTGCGTGTCTAGTTGATGATCCATGGTGTATTATATACTGTAGTCAGTTTTCTATCTCACACCTCCTATAGGTGAGATGACTGAAGTACATACAGAAATGAGGGGGAGGGAGTCATGGGCTTAAGCTGTCGATATGGGGAAAAGGGGGGTTGGGGTGTGTGTGTGTGAGATTCAGAGAGAGGGAGAGAGGGAGCAATTGATAGGGCTAAAGAGGAGGTGGGTGGGGGTGTTATGTGAAATGTCACAGATGTGATGATGGGGGAAATGAGCGAAGTGGTCTGATTGATACCCAGTGAGGTGGAAATGTAGGTTAATCTGGTCATATGGCACCATACCTCCCTCCAGACCTCTGTACAGTCCTGTGTGTGTGTCCACTAGCATGGGAAAATGAGCAGAGGGGCGTTGGCTGAGCATTTAAAGGAGGGAAGGAATGGGGGAAAGATGATGGAGAGGAGGAAGAATGAATGAGCAAGCTGAGATTTGGAGAGAGGGAGTGGATGGATGTGCAATCAGCAGAGAGAACATTGGATCGATGTAAAGGAGGTGTGGAGGGAGACTGGGAGGGGGGGGACCCTGTACATCATCCATCGCTACTACTCTACTCATGCTTGTGATTTAATACTAGAGGTGTGTGAGCGTATGCATTCGACGAGTGTGTGTGTGTGTTGTGTGTGTGTCTGTATTGTCATGGCCACCGAGCGAGAAGCAAATCAGCAGCCCTCTCCTCTGTCCCCACTCAGTCCCCCCTCTCCACTCTGTCGCCTCCTCCACTTCAGTGACTTTAATTAACCTGCTTGACTCTATTTGAATGACCTAGTGTGTCTCATGTAACTTGCGTCAGAAAGACGTACGGCAACATACTGATCTATCCCCGTTTTACATTAGCTGTCCCTGTGGGACTGACCACAATACCCACCGAAGTCCAATATGAGTGACGCCACACCCTCATTTTGCACCAGTGACATTCTATGATCCACTCCATCCCTGAGAAAAAGTGTCTGGGTAATGGAATGGACTCACTTCTTGTTCATCTGTGCGTGCGTGTCTTCCCTCATGTGGCCAGTCCACTTTTGGCTCTGTGAGTAGACATAAATGGGGGTGACAGGAGCGTTATGTTGAGGTATGGGTGGATGATGTGCAACAGAGAGGAAAGAATGTGCTGGAGTGGGTTGCCATGTGTTCAGCCAGTGATAGACCCCTCCCCCCCAAGCTGCCTTCCTCTGGTCCTAGCTCTGATTGACAGATAGCCCCCCTCCCCATAACCTACCCTGGGCTCCTCTGTAGCATGAGGGAGACACCAAGTGGTCACAGTGGGAAACTGCAAGAGGGTCTCTCACTGGTCTCTGTCCTTACTTTAACCAGCACAGCATGTCAGTGAGATTGATGACTTGATTTATTTTACAGATTACATAGGCTACTACTATGCAACGTGATTGGATCAGTACATAGTACAGTGTTTCTGCTGTAAAGGCTGGGGAGAGAGATGGAGCGAGACACCTGACTGTAGGGCCCTCTGGATAAGAAATGCTAAATGACTACAATGGAGATGAGAAAAAGATACATGGATGGAGATGAGAGGGAGGAAGAGTGAAAGGAAATGTAGACTGACATCATACTGTACCTCATTGAAGACCATAGTGGTCTTTATTAGGCCGATATTGCCCCTATCTCCATATAGGCTGCCATATCGCAACATAGGAATTTACTCTGTTCAACTTCTACCAAATTCTCAATTAACCTCCAACCTCAGAATGAATTAATCATCCCATCGCTCCTCCCAGATGCACCTTGCCACAGCTTGCATCCCAAAAAGGGCACCCTATTCCCGACATAGTGCACTACTTTTGACCAGAGCCCTGGTCAAAAGTAGTGCACTATGTCGGGAATAGGGTGCCATTTGGAACGGAACTGCCGTCTGCTACAGTTACAGGGCTGCATAATGCATTCTAATCTGCCTTGCTGGGCCAGTACTGTTACTCACCCTGACTGGAGAAGAACTAATTTATCAGGGTCTGGGCTGGCAGACGGAGAGACAAGCCAAGATCACTCTGCATAAACAGCAGAACTCTCAGTCAACTTTGTCCCCCCCAGTCATGAGAGCTAGAGGTCCACATCCTCGGTCCCTCTAGCAGCCAAGGACCCCTTATACAGATTACCCACTCATTCTGTCTGAAACGTCTCTTTTAATATCGTATTCATCGAGCTTGGAGGAATCCGAGTCTGCGACAATCTGTGAGAGAAGCGAACTCTGAATATGTACAGACAGAACAGTGAGACCTGGGTTACAGAGTGTAGTGCGTATGACCCAATACATCACTTTGGCAAAGCTTCCTGCCATCCAGGACCCATATACAGTGGGGCAAAACAGTATTTAGTCAGCTACCAATTGTGCAAGTTCTCCCACTTAAAAAGATGAGAGGCCTGTAAGTACACTTCAACTATGACAGACAAAATGAGAAAAAAATCCAGATAATCACATTGTAGGATTTTTTATGAATTTATTTGCAAATTATGGTGAAAATAAGTATAAGGTCACCTACAAACCAGATTTCTGGCTCTCACAGACCTGTAACTTCTTCTTTAAGAGGCTCATCTGTCCTCCACTCGTTACCTGTAATAATGGCACCTGTTTGAACTTGTTATCAGCATAAAAGACACCTGTCCACAACCTCAAACAGTCACACTCCAAACTCTACTGTGGCCAAGACCAAAGAGCTGTCAAAGGACACCAGAAACAAAATTGTAGAGCTGCACCAGGCTGGGAAGACTGAATCTGCAATAGGTAAGCAGCTTAGTTTGAAGAAATCAACTGTGGGAGCAATTATTAGGAAATGGAAGACATACAAGACCACTGATAATCTCCCTCGATCTGGGGCTCCACGCAAGATCTCACCCCGTGGGGTCAAAATGATCAAAAGATCAGTGAGCAAAAATCCCAGAACCACACGGGGGACCTAGTGAATGACCTGCAGAGAGCTGGGACCAAAGTAACAAAGCCTGCCATCAGTAACACACTACGCCGCCAGGGACTCAAATCCTGCAGTGCCAGACGTGTCCCCCTGCTTAAGCCAGTATATGTCCAGGCCCGTCTGAAGTTTGCTAGAGAGCATTTGGATGATCCAGAAGAAGATTGGGAGAAGGTCACATGGTCAGATGAAACCAAAACAGAACTTTTTGTAAAAACTCAACTCGTTGTGTTTGGAAGACAAAGAATGCTGAGTTGCATCCAAAGAACACCATACCTACTGTGAAGCATGGGGGTGGAAACATCATGCTTTGGGGCTGTTTTTCTGCAAAGGAACCTGGACGACTGATCCGTGTAAAGGAAAGAATGAATGGGGCCATGTATCGTGAGATTTTGAGTGAAAACCTCCTTCCATCAGCAAGGGCATTGAAGATGAAACGTGGTTGGGTCTTTCAGCATGACAATGATCCCAAACACATTACCGCCTGGCCGGTAATGGAGTGGCCTAGCCAGTCTCCAGATCTCAACCCCATAGAAAATCTTTGGAGGGAGTTGAAAGTCTGTGTTGCCCAGCAACAGCCCCAAAACATCACTGCTCTAGAGGAGATCTGCATGGAGGAATGGGCCAAAATACCAGCAACAGTGTGTGAAACCTTGTCAAACGTTTTCTGTAAGTCTTCACATCTGTCATTGCCAACAAAGGGTATATAACAAAGTATTGAGAAACTTTTGTTATTGACCAAATACTTATTTTCCACCATCATTTGCAAATAAATTAATAAAAAATCCTACAATGTGATTTTCTGGATTTGTTTTCTCATTTTGTCTGTCATAGTTGCAGTGTACCTATGATGAAAATTACAGGCCTCTCTCATCTTTTTAAGTGGGAGAACTTGCACAATTGGTGGCTGACTAAATACTTTTTTTGCCTCACTGTACTCGGCGGTGTCAGAGGAAGGCCCAGAAAATTATTAGACTCCAGTCACCCAAGTCATACACTGTTCTCTCTGTTACCGCATGGCAAGCAGTCCACCATAGTCACTTTACCCCTACTTACATGTACAAATTACCTTGACCGGCACATTGACTCGGTACCGGTACCCCCTGTATATAATCTTGTTATTGTTGTGTCAATTTATTGTGTAACCTTTTTAAATGTATTTTTTACTTTTGTTTATTTAGTCAATATTTCCATAGCTCTATTTCTTGAGCTGCATTGTTGGTTAAGGGCTTGTAAGTAAGCATTTCACAGTAAGGTTGAATGTTGAATTCGGCGCCTGTGACAAATAGCATTTCATTTGATTTGACTCCCTTCAATGTGGTTCAAAAGAAAATGAGTGGATTGTCTCCCTCACAGAGGATAGAGATTCTCAATGATATGTGGCGGTGTTCATCAATGACTGCAGTTGCCTTGATCCCATCACTTGGGGTCACAATCTTACCATGCGCCAGGCCTGCACTCTGCAGATGCATCAGGTCTTTCAATCTACCTATTAATTGTCTGAAAAGGTGAATATCTGCTCTCTCTCACTCACTCACTCACTCACTCACTCACTCACTCACTCACTCACTCACAGAGGAGCTATGGGGGACTGGCTGACTGGCTGGGCAATAGCAGCTCAATGGATGGTGATCAGGGTCTTTATCTCCCCTCTGCACATGTTGTTTCTCTCGCCCTGTTGTGAATGTAGAGAGCAGGATAAATATAGTGTCTATAGTCCCCGCCGAACAACTAGTTCATCTGTCAACGCTCTACACTGTGACCTCTCTGGACTCATTGTGACCCAACGTCAGGGCATAGAGAGCCAGTTTAACGGCCCGCACACACACACACACACACACACACACACACACACACGCTGTCTGTCAGGAAAGGGAACTCTCACCACCACTTCCTTTTGTGGTCGTGTGTGCGCGAGCAATCATGTGTGTCCGTCTGGCAGAGGGAGAGATCCTATTTCCTCTGGCTTTCTGACCCTGCCAGTGTCTCAAGTACACCTCTACCTTTCGGGATGGACTGATAGAGCGAGTGAGGTAGCAAGCGGGGATAGACTGACAGACGGAGAGGGACAGGAAGAGAGGGGTAACCAAGGGGGTCAGTGTATTTCGGGGGGTTGCGGCCGTCAGCCATGGTCCCTTTCAGTACATTTAAAGGCTACAGCCGGACAGGGGAGGAGGATGACGAGGTGTTTCTCCGCAGCCCAGGATATAAGGTGACGGACTGAATCAGATATGTCTGCGAAGGTCTTTTAGTTTGTCGTCGTTGTGATCTAGTAGGTCATACTTGATATATAATGTCAGCTTTTACTTCAACGTGTAAGATGGAAATGTTTGCGTGCTAAAAAATATAATACGTAGGCTATTGTCTATTGCTTCACAAAGTATCTTCTTTCATGTGGCTAAAATTGCCTATTTCAGCACTGTGTTGGCAAACCTTCCGAGAGCTAAAAACCTGACTGAACTTTAATTAACTCCGACGTCTTCCAGACCATCCCATTTAGCAAATGAGGCCACCTCGTTTCTCTTGGCCTTCGCTCTAGTAGTCGGGTCTATTTCTGAGTTTGCTTGCGATAGAGAGAGACCTCTTATTTCCCTTCTCAACAGAACAGGCAGAGAAGGGTCATTAGAATGCAAAAAAAACAACGTCTTAGGGGTGTTTGTGTGTTAAGTACCTTTCTGGAGTCCTTCCCTGCGGATGTGGACCTAATAATATGAGCTCTCAAAATGTTGAGGAGAGCAATACCCTCCTCTTAGAAATCGCAATGATGTGGTATATGTATGCCTGGTGAGCGTTCTCCAAAAATGGTATCGATTTCTTCCATCCATGGACAAAACACTGTCTGCATGCTCAAGCCTCCTCCTTCCCTCACTAAAACCTTCCTTCTCAGGAAAATACTACAGTTTCTATTGCCAATCATTTTTACATGTGTCGTTTAGCAGACGCTCTCTTATCCAGAGCGACGCACAGTTAGCGCAATGATATTATGATCCCGAGGTGAGACGACCACATATCTCGGTCGTAGTCAGTACAATTTCCATCAATAAAGTCATTATCAGCAAAGTCAGTGCTAGTAGGAAACGACCGGTAAACGGGGTGGCACCATGGGGTTTATCTAAGCTGCATTTGGAACCCCTAACCTTTCCTTAGGATACTTCATATCACTTTTGGCAGTTGATTTCCATAGACTCTTATCATTCAGTTCCCCTACTAAGTTTGGCCTTTTGGCAGCTGAGTTTCAATGTAGAATTAGCCTTGCTACTATTTGTTTGGTCCTCTTTGACTGACACCCAGCTGCTGGAAATATAGTAGGTCCCCACACAAAAAGGTGTAGCAAAGAACTTGTGTTTTTATTTTCTACTGTACTTCACTAGAATCATACACAGACGTTTCGGTTAAGGACCTTCTTCATTGTGTCTTTACACCCAGCTGCCGACGTCTGCTACCAATGCTACAGTCAGAACACTGAATGGACAAGCAACGGGGCCTCTCCCGGTGCAAACTTCACTCTGTTCCAGCACAGCTCTACAGGATATTAAATAATTATTTTGGATTATATTCCTATTATTCCAGGCCAAGCAGGAAGCCCCATCTGTTTCCATTCCAGGGAATGTCTGTCTGGCTGTGCTGTCCGGTGTTTTTACTCAAACTCACTCCCCTCTCTGTCGCATTTCCTTTTGCATTCCTCACCTGCACTTTTGGGACTATTCTATTGGTTCCATCGTAAAGTACACACAAAATCAACTATTTGACATGCTGACGGTATGTGTTTGACCCATGGGGTCTAGTCAGGTGCTTTTCTATCGAAGGTCTATCTACGTGATGACTATGGCCACTTTACACAATGTTGGTTTGACCCTTGGCAGTCTGGCTACCACTACATTTACATTACATTTAAGTCATTTAGCAGACGCTCTTATCCAGAGCGACTTACAAATTGGTGCATTCACCTTATGACATTGAGTGGAACAGTCACTTTACAATAGTGCATCTAAATCTTAAAGGGGGCGGGGGGAGAGGGATTACTTATCCTATCCTAGGTATTCCTTAAAGAGGTGGGGTTTCAGGTGTCTCCGGAAGGTGGTGATTGACTCCGCTGTCCTGGCGTCGTGAGGGAGTTTGTTCCACCATTGGGGGCCCAGAGCAGCGAACAGTTACCACTACTGTACCTCAACATCGCTATCTTATTCCGAACCCAAAATATTATTCTGCAGTAATACATTTGATTCTCAGTAGTCATGGAAATCCTGTCTGTGTTGTTGTATAGGCCAGACTGAGTGGCATGTAAAACTTTTGACTGAGCCAACTTTCAGTTTCGCCCCCCAACCTTAAATATACTAGCGTTTTGCACATTTCCTCAAAATACAGGTTCAACAGCACCACGCCAGCAATATGGCACCACTATTATGCAACATGCCGTCTTTCGTTTCTTGTCTTGACAATATCATAAACAACAGCTCAGCCAAAAGCCTCTCTTGTGTGTCCAATGTTTAGTCTGAAGGTAGCATTTAGAGCTGTTGTAGCCTGGAATCCAAACGGAATATCACTCTTTTTAACTATTGTTTCAACGGAGTAATATTCCGTTTTAAATTCCAGGCTGAGAGGTTTGTTAATTGTCTCCTCTCCATTGTCAGTGAGTACTTTGGTTTAGAGATTGACGGTGGATATCCCTGCAGACGCTTCGCTCTTTAATTGATGAGAGACAGGAAACCCTCCTTCTAGTGCTGTCTCTCATCTGCCTACACTTCCTCTTTCAAACACCCCTTTATTCCTTCATAATGCTAATGACCCTTTGCTTTTTATTCTTGAAATTGTTCTCTTCATCTCCTAATGTGGGCATTGTATTTATACCCAATTATGGCCAATCAATATCCAGTAATGCTAAATCTTGAATTGTGTTGTAATGCACAGTAGTTTTTATTTATGTGCAGTGTTGGTATGGATTTTGCATCAAAATAAGGCATTTGACTGGCCTAACTGTGAATAGCTTGGCTACAGTTGGAAGTATGTAGAATAGATATTGGATGCCATGCAGCATTGTTTTGACACTGGGCTAGGAACAGATGGCTAGAGTGTGTTGCAACGTCCGTCCGTACCACATGTTTCTGATTTGCCAAAGCTGCCCATGCATCCTCTTTCTACTTCCTGCTTTGCCGTGGAGATTGTATCACTGTGGTCTGTGGTCTGAAAACGACCCTCTCCCCTACTTCTCCGCTCTGTAATGCACCTCCATAGTTCTCCATTAACGGAACGTCTCCAGCCAGTGCGTGCTGGCCCACGCTACTCTGTTGGAGAGGAAAGGTTAGTCGCTTGTGAAAAACTCTTATCTCTCCCTCCTTCCAGACGACGTCTCCGGCGGGGCAGGGCCGGCCCGAGTCCCCTGTCTACACCAACCTCCAGGAGCTGAAGATCTCCCAGTCCAGCCTGCCCCCCCTTCCTTCAAGCTCCCCACTGCATGTCCTCGGGGACTGGGAGACCCACAAGGACCTCACCGGCAGACACTTCTACTATAACAGAGCCTGCGGCGAGCGCACGTGGAAACCGCCCCGTGTTCGGGATGCGACTTGCAGTACCAGTAGTAGTCGGGGAGACCCCCATGGCACAGGAGAGATGGAGGTACGTAAACACACACCCATGGGTGCCCCATCGAAACAGACCCTCATTCCATTTGGCTGTATTGCTGTAGCATACTGTCGATACAGTCAGAGCTGAAGTTGAGCTGTAAAGCGAGGGAGAAAAGAGTTTGGTTTGGATCCAACGGAGGAAGTTTAACCAATCATGTTGACCCCTGCCGCTGATCTACAGTCCACCTAATCTATCTGTCCCCCTAACGTATCAGCAACTGCTCTGAAAGGTGGCCCTGGGGCCTAATGATTATATTTTAGACATTTAGAAGACATTTCCCCTAGCAAAGTAGTTATCAGTAGGAAAAGACAAGTGCATTTTTTGGGGGGGGGTGGGTGTTTTCGGAAGATGGGCAGGGACTCTGCTGTCCTGATGTTAGGGGGAAGCTTGTTTCACCATTGATGTTCCAGGACAGAGAAGAGCTTAGACTGGGCTTGAGCTGGAGCTGGTGTAGGGTTTGAGCATAGCCTCCGTAGGCAAGCACCAGGGTATTGGAAGCGGATGCAAGCTTGGACTGGATGCCAGTGGAGTGTGTGGAGGAGCGGGATGACATGGGAGACCTTGGGAAGGTTGAACACCAGTCAACTGCGGCATTCTGGATAAGTTGCAGGGGTGGACAAGCGGGGACCCCAGCCAACAGAGAGTTGCAGTAGTCTAGACGGGATATGACAAGTGCCTGGATTAGGACCTGTGCCGCTTCCTGTGTGATGTAGGGTCGTACTCTACGGATGTTGTAGAGCATGAACCTGCAGGATCGAGTCACTGCTTTGATGTTGTCAGAGAACAAAAGGGTGTTGTCCAGGTTCAGGCCAAGCTTCTTTGTGCTCTGGGAGGGGGGGACACCATGGAGTTGTCTACCGTGATGGAGAGGTCTTTGAGCGGGCAGGCCTTCCCTGGGAGGAAGAGCAGCTCCGCTCCGTCTTGTTCGAGGTTGAGCTTGAGATGCTGGGCCGTCATCCAAGCTGAGATGTCTGCTAGACACGCAGAGATGTGTGACGCCGGCTGGGTTTCAGAAGGTGGAAGGAGTTCAGGTGTTGAGGCTTAAGGGAGCGGTTTTGTGACTGGTCTGGCCAGTGGTAGTCCACGTCCTATTGCAGCTCTCCCTGGGTTTTGAAACGGAGCGAGTGTGACTCTGTGTTAAATGAAACCAGGCCAGGACTGAAGTAGGTTTCAGGCCGACGAGGCCGTACTATATTTAAGTGCGGCTGGAGTACTAAGTACCAGTTAGAGAGATGCTCTCCAAATATTTATGATTCATCTGATTTAACGCCACAGCTGACTGAAACGCAGATGGTGTGCGTCCCAAATGCCACCCTATTCCCAATCTAGTGCTATACATTTGACCAATGTCTATAGGGCTCTGGTTAAAATTAGTGCGCTAAATATGGAATAGGGTGCCATTTGGGATACTGTCTGTGTTTGCTCGGCATGTCACTTTCATATGTTACTACCGAGGGAAACATGAGGGAGAATGTACGGAGAGGAATAGATGATTTCCAACAACTGTAGAAGTTATATTGTGTTAACCGTGAGCAGTGAAACAAACTGTTGCTATTTTGATGAGGGCTAGGTAGTCAAATAAACTGCTTATCCTCAGTTTAGATTTCATGTAGCATTAGTGGTACAACACTGCCCCCATGAGGTGGTTCAGTGTATTGCAACCAGGCAGGAACTATTAATAATAATAATAATAAATGCCATTTAGCAGACGCTTTTATCCAAAGCGACTTACAGTCATGTGTGCATACATTCTACGTATGGGTGGTCCCGAGGATCGAACCCACTACCCTGGCGTTACAAGCGCCATGCTCTACCAACTGAGCTACAGAAGGACCACAGACTGAGTACTCCGTTTGCAACATGCCAAATTAAATGCTGGTAAATTAACATGGATTTACATAGTTGAACAAGGTCTCCTTTTCCTGGGGATTTATGCCTTGATGGTGGTGGGATGCATGAATGCATTGTTGAGTGTTTTCGTTTTTCATTTTGTTTTTCTTATTATGGGTACTCTACAGCTATGTCATTGTTCATTCCCTACTAAATCAAATCAATTGGTCCCGTACACATATTTTGTAAATCTATTGATCTATCAATCTCCCGAGTGGTGCAACAATCTAAGGCACTGTATCTCCGTGCAAGCGGCATCACTACAGACCCTGGTTCGATTCCAGGCAGTATCACAGCCAGCCGTGATTGGGAATCCCATAGGACGGCGCACAATTGGCCCAGCGTCATTCGGGTCAGGGTTTGGCTGGTATAGGCCATCATTGTAAATACAAATTTGTTCTTCACTGACTTGCCTAGTTAAATCAAAATTAAAAAATATGACTCTGGAAAAAAAACTTGGTTCTACCCGAATCACAATGGTCTCTTTCTCTCCCTTTCGCCCTTCTTTTGCTCCTCCTCCTCCCTGCTGCCCCCATGCAGCCCCTGTCTTCCGAGGAGAACTGTCACAGCAGCACCTACTCCAGTCAGTCGGACAGTCAGTACGGCACGCCCCCTAGAGGCTGGTCGGAGGAACTGGACGAACACGGACACACCCTCTATGTCTGTGAATATACTCATGAAAAGGTACTGGGGCTCTCCTCTCCTCCTTTGGTTTCACTCTCTCTGTTTCTCTGTCACTTCTCTCAGGGCTCATGGTATTGTCCCGGGTTCATAGGGGATGGGTCCTAAATCAATAAATGATGCATGTCTATGATCATGTACCCATGGCAGGACTGGCTTTAAGAATTTTGGTTGAGAGAAGTTGTTTTTGTTTGCCTTTATTTTTGAACATTTTACCCTGCTGTTATCCTTGACAAGCAGTGTATTTATGAAACTGTCATCAGTGCTGATTTATTATATGTGTTTGTAGTGGATAAAGCACGTGGACGAGCAGGGAAGGCCGTACTACTACAGCGCTGATGGGTCCAGGTCAGAATGGGAGCTACCCAAAGTAAGTAAACATATCGATGTATTGTGTTACGTTGTGTTGTGCTGTGCTGGTTCTGGTTTTACCTCCTATGCAGTGTTTTCCGTAAGTACATGGAGTAGGCAGCCAAATAGAAGAAGTAGCCAGCAAGGGAGTTCCTGGTTGGGAGGGTCCGGGTGGCATGCCCCCCCCCCAAATTTGTTTTGCAGAATGAGCTCTATTTTGATTCCACCCGAAATACACAGCTAGATTATTGAATACTTTCATGACTTTACCTCCCAGATTGGTAAAATGTGTTGTGGTATTGACTAGAAAGGCATGATTTACAATTAAAATGACTGAAAATGTATAAATTCAGTGTGTTGTTGTTTTGGATATCATGTAGGTCTATATGATCAGAACTATCCATATTCTCTTGAGATTAAAGTCACGTTTTCAGTTTTACTGAAATGTATTATTTTTGTCCTTCAAATGATGCTTTTGATTAGCGTTGCTGCTGTGGACACTTGGGGTAAGAAAACCAACCTGTCAATCAGTCACTGTGGGTGGGACTTTGAGAGAAGGCGGTAGATTAGTAATGTAGTCAGAAAAACGAGTTTAGTCCACTCTTTCAATTTAATTTATTGTGGAAAAAACTAAATCTAGTCTACTCTATCTAGTTTGTGGTAAAAGCCTATGAAAAAAAGTTTGTGTTCTGTCAAGGAAACATGAATTCCCTGTTGAGAAACAATATAAAATGGTTTTAAAATGCAAAATGTTCAGTGGGGGAGGATGGTTCTCACCAATTCGGTTCCATTCTGCTAAAAGATCCTCTCAAAAAATAACCGTTAGTTCACAAACTACCCAACACTAGGCTACACTGACGAGTCACTTTAGCAGCACTGGTAAGTCTGGAAATGGGCCTCGAATCCTCAGAAAATACAAACTAGATCTTTGGCTTACTTGCCCCGATGCGATACCATGGGAATATAGACTGAGTGTATAAAACATTAGGAACACCTGCTCTTTCTATGACAGACTGACCAGGTGAAAGATATGATCCCTTATTGATGTTACTTGTTAAATCCACTTCATTCTGTCTAAATGAAGGGGAGGAGACTGGTTAAAGAAGGATTGTTAGGCCTTGAAACAATTGAGACACGGATTGTGTATGTGTGCCATTCAGAGGGTGAATGGGCCAGACAAAACATTTAAGTGTCTTTGAACGGGGTATGGTAGTAGGTTCCAGGTGTACCGGTTTGAGTGTGTCAAGAACTGCAACGCTGCTGGGCTTTTCATGCTCAACAGTTTCCTGTGTGTATCAAGAATGGGCTACCACCCAAAGGACAACCAGCCAGCTTGACACAACTGTAGGAAGCATCGGCGTCCACATGGGCCACCATCCCTGTGGAACGCTTTTGACACCTTGTAGAGTCCATGCCCCGATGAATTGGGGCTGTTCTGAGGGCAAAAGGGGGTGCAACACAATATTAGGAACGTTTTCCTAATGTTTTGTACACTCAGTGTAACTACGTTGTATGATTTGTAAATATTAAAGGGATATAGGAGATCGACTTTTCAGCCAGTTCGACACCTTTTTTAAAAACTAGTCAACACTTGCTGTTCGGACGTCAATCAAAGCACAGTAGCGTAAATAGCCTATACTCCTGGCTCTGTGGCTCTGTGGCTCGGCAGGTAGCATGGCGGGTAGGAGCTGACAAGGTAATGATCTGTTGTTCTGCCCCTGAGCAAGGCAGTTAGCCCACTGTTCCCCGGGCGCCGAAGACGTGGATGTCGATTAAGGAAGCCCTCCGCACCTCTCTGGTCCAAAGGGGTTGGGTTAAATGTTGAATGCATTCCTTCTGTAGCTCAGTTGGTAGAGCATGGCGCTTGTAACGCCGGGGTAGTGGGTTCGATTCCCGGGACCACCCATACGTAGAATGTATGCACACATGACTGTAAGTCGCTTTGGATAAAAGCGTCTGCTAAATGGCATATATTATTATTATTAATTATCCCTGTTCTCTCCTCTCTGCACAGACCATACAAACGCTCCTCACCGCGTGGCCGCGGCCACCCTACTCTGGTGGTCCCAGCGCGCACGACCCACGTGGAGTTCCAGGTCTCCGGTAGCCTCTGGAACTGCCAATCTGCGGTCAACAAGGCAGAGTTCATCTCAGCCCATGCCTCCCTCCAGTCCCTCGACTTCTTGGCCCTGACGGAAACATGGATCACCACAGACAACACTGCTACTCCTACTGCTCTCTCTTCGTCCGCCCACGTGTTCTCGCACACCCCGAGAGCGTCTGGTCAGCGGGGTGGTGGCACCGGGATCCTCATCTCTCCCAAGTGGTCATTCTCTCTTTCTCCCCTTACCCATCTGTCTATCGCCTCCTTTGAATTCCATGCTGTCACAGTTACTAGCCCTTTCAAGCTTAACATCCTTATCATTTATCGCCCTCCAGGTTCCCTCGGAGAGTTCATCAATGAGCTTGATGCCTTGATAAGCTCCTTTCCTGAGGACGGCTCACCTCTCACAGTTCTGGGCGACTTTAACCTCCCCACGTCTACCTTTGACTCTTTCCTCTCTGCCTCCTTCTTTCCACTCTCTCCTCTTTGACCTCACCCTCTCACCTTCCCCCTACTCACAAGGCAGGCAATACGCTCGACCTCATCTTTACTAGATGCTGTTCTTCCACTAACCTCATTGCAACTCCCCTCCAAGTCTCCGACCACTGCCTTGTATCCTTTTCCCTCTCGCTCTCATCCAACACCTCCCACACTGCCCCTACTCGGATGGTATCGCGCCGTCCCAACCTTCGCTCTCTCTCCCCCGCTACTCTCTCCTCTTCCATCCTATCATCTCTTCCCTCCGCTCAAACCTTCTCCCACCTATCTCCTGATTCTGCCTCCTCAACCCTCCTCTCCTCCCTCTCTGCATCCCTTGACTCTCTATGTCCCCTATCCTCCAGGCCGGCTCGGTCCTCCCTCCCGCTCCGTGGCTCGATGACTCATTGCGAGCTCACAGAACAGGGCTCCGGGCAGCCGAGCGGAAATGGAGGAAAACTCGCCTCCCTGCGGACCTGGCATCCTTTCACACATTTTCCTCCTCTGTCTCTGCTGCTAAAGCCACTTTCTACCACGCTAAATTCCAAGCTTCTGCTTCCAACCCTAGGAAGCTCTTTGCCACCTTCTCCTCCCTCCTGAATCCTCCGCCCCCTCCCCCCTCCTCCCTCTCTGCAGATGACTTCGTCAACCATTTTGAAAAGAAGGTCGACGACATCCGATCCTCGTTTGCTAAGTCAAACGACACCGCTGGTTCTGCTCACACTGCCCTACCCTGTGCTCTGACCTCTTTCTCCCCTCTCTCTCAGATGAAATCTCGCGTCTTGTGACGGCCGGCCGCCCAACAACCTGCCCGCTCGACCCTATCCCCTCCTCTCTTCTCCAGACCATTTCCGGAGACCTTCTCCCTTACCTCACCTCGCTCATCAACTCATCCCTGACCGTTGGCTACGTCCCTTCCGTCTTCAAGAGAGCGAGAGTTGCACCCCTTCTGAAAAAACCTACACTCGATCCCTCCGATGTCAACAATTACAGACCAGTATCCCTTCTTTCTTTTCTCTCCAAAACTCTTGAACGTGCCGTCCTTGGCCAGCTCTCCCGCTATCTCTCTCTGAATGACCTTCTTGATCCAAATCAGTCAGGTTTCAAGACTAGTCACTCAACTGAGACTGCTCTCCTCTGTATCACGGAGGCGCTCCGCACTGCTAAAGCTAACTCTCTCTCCTCTGCTCTCATCCTTCTAGATCTATCGGCTGCCTTCGATACTGTGAACCATCAGATCCTCCTCTCCACCCTCTCCGAGTTGGGCATCTCCGGCGCGGCCCACGCTTGGATTGCGTCCTACCTGACAGGTCGCTCCTACCAGGTGGCGTGGCGAGAATCTGTCTCCTCACCACGCGCTCTCACCACTGGTGTCCCCCAGGGCTCTGTTCTTGGCCCTCTCCTATTCTCGCTATACACCAAGTCACTTGGCTCTGTCATAACCTCACATGGTCTCTCTTATCATTGCTATGCAGACGACACACAATTAATCTTCTCCTTTCCTCCTTCTGATGACCAGGTGGCGAATCGCATCTCTGCATGTCTGGCAGACATATCAGTGTGGATGACGGATCACCACCTCAAGCTGAACCTCGGCAAGACGGAGCTGCTCTTCCTCCCGGGGAAGGACTGCCCGTTCCATGATCTCGCCATCACGGTTGACAACTCCATTGTGTCCTCCTCCCAGAGCGCCAAGAACCTTGGCGTGATCCTGGACAACACCCTGTCGTTCTCAACTAACATCAAGGCGGTGGCCCGTTCCTGTAGGTTCATGCTCTACAACATCCGCAGAGTACGACCCTGCCTCACACAGGAAGCGGCGCAGGTCCTAATCCAGGCACTTGTCATCTCCCGTCTGGATTACTGCAACTTCAACTCATCCAGAACGCCGCAGCCCGTCTGGTGTTCAACCTTCCCAAGTTCTCTCACGTCACCCCGCTCCTCCGTTCTCTCCACTGGCTTCCAGTTGAAGCTCGCATCCGCTACAAGACCATGGTGCTTGCCTACGGAGCTGTGAGGGGAACGGCACCTCAGTACCTCCAGGCTCTGATCAGGCCCTACACCCAAACAAGGGCACTGCGTTCATCCACCTCTGGCCTGCTCGCCTCCCTACCACTGAGGAAGTACAGCTCCCGCTCAGCCCAGTCAAAACTGTTCGCTGCCCTGGCCCCCCAATGGTGGAACAAACTCCCTCACGACGCCAGGACAGCGGAGTCAATCACCACCTTCCGGAGACACCTGAAACCCCACCTCTTTAAGGAATACCTAGGATAGGTTAAGTAATCCCTCTCACCCCACCCCCCCCTAAGTTTTAGATGCACTATTGTAAGTGACTGTCCCACTGGATGTCATAAGGTGATTGCACCAATTTGTAAGTCGCTCTGGATAAGAGCGTCTGCTAAATGACTTAAATGTAAATGTAAATGTAAATTAATTGTACAACGGACTAGGTATCCCCCTTTCCCATTGTAGGCCTATGAAACACACAGAATAAAATAAATGAATGTGCCACAAAACAGTAATTAAGTGGATTTCGACTCATCGTTACCACGTACATTTACAACTCCCTCCTCCGTGGAAAAATACATTTTGACTGCAGCCAACCACAGCGCACAAAAATAATAACACTGATACCGAGAGGCAGGACAGACAGCAGATTGGCAAACCAGCAGTGTCCCTGTCATCGCTCGCTTTGTTTACTGTCAGGGACCTGTCCTATGAATAGATCACTGGAAGATGCATGTCGTTCGTTTTAGCTACACGGAGGCTTTCCTGACTAGCGAATTGAAACTATTTAAATGAAGAGAAGCCTAGTTAATTTACGAAGTGGAAAAAGTAGCCGGCTCACAATGTCTTATCAGCTTTTTAGCCGGCGGCCGGTGCTTATGGAAAGTACTGCTCTGACACTACAACCAGGTAGCACACTTCCTGCTGCCTCAGTCTATTTCCTCCCCGGTGATCCACAGTCGTCTTCGGTCTCCGTCACCTGTGGTCCATTGACGGCGTGCAGGTTGTGGCCTAATGTACTTGACACGGACTATTAGTGGCTAGTGACTCTCCTGTAATCTTGTTGGTTTAGCAGGGATCAGAGAGGTAGAGAATAGGCATTAGCTTTCATTTGGCTGGCCAACCGGCAGATACAGGGATACAGACACACACACACACACACACACACACATACACATACATACTGTAGATACAGATAAGCGGGGTGCAATGGTATCCTTTAGCTATCTTGGATGAATACACATGCTGGGAGCTCCTTCTCTCTGAGAGGGTGCCTTCTGATGGGTGACTGATGATGCGCTGGGCCATGAGAAGAGAGGTATGAAGAGGAGATACTGGAAAGATGCCAAGAAATAGCTCTTCTACGACCTTTACTTTGTCATCTGATCAGTGGAGGATAATGAGTTAACCCTGGACCTCTCTTTCACTAACCCTCACCCACCCTGTCTCGCTTCTCTCTCTCTCTCCCTCTCTCTTTCTGTCCTCTGACTTTCTCCACCGTCTCGCTCTCCTGTCTCCCTCTCTCCCTCCCTCCAGTACAACTTGTCTCCTCCCCAGCCAGGCGGTCCCCCCAAGAGTCGTAGTCTGGAGCGGAAACATCCAGACCCCATCGTCCTGACCAAGTGGAGACACAGCACCTACGTACTAGACCTCAACGACAAGGTAAGTCCACATGCTCTCGGTCTATGTGTACAGTAACCTTCTTTCGGAAACTCCATGTTTACTGTTGTCAATTCCATTGAAATGGTCAAATCCGGAACTAAACTGAAATTACAATACCAATTTTCCTCTTGATTTTTTAAAATTAATTTAATGAATTGAATGGAACGGCCCCCAACCCTGGTTGTCACCAACCACCACTTTTTTTTAATGCTGTAAATAAGTTTGACGCTGCTCTGTGAGAGTGTTCTTGAACCCTATCGAAGTTGTCTGGTCAGTACCACAGGTGGTCAGTACCACAGGTGGTCAGTACCACAGGTGGTCAGTCTGGCCAGCATGTGGTCACTTCACATCCTCTTGGCCTTGTTTGGGTCTCTTGAGTTTTTATCCCTAAATAGCTCATTGACAAATCCCAGTCACATGCGATGTCGGCTAAACCATGCTCTCCAAACATTCTCCTTGGGACTAGTCCGTTGGGTCCATTGTACCTGGGAAAGTTAATCAGGTGCAGCCTTAGCATTTGAACATATTTGACGGATGTATTTGACCCAGATCTTTGTGGTTCTGTTCCAGTTCTCTTTCAAAAAACTCAGGCGCTTTGAATCGAGCCATCACATGGGGAGATCTGGTCGCAATCTTTACTGTGGTAAAGTTAGTATCTCCCACTCTCACACCTCCCCTCTTACTTTGCCTCCACCAATCCAGAGCGGAAATGATCAGATACCTACCTATTGCTGATTTTTAAGCCTGAAATGCGGCGTATGAGGCTTGCCTCGCAAAATCTTAACTCGATCTTGATCCGGAATCAATTCCTTTACTCAATCAAACATGCTATGTTGATCTCTCTCTGTCTGTGAGTCAAACCAAATCATTTAGAGAATGCCTTTGACTATACCCTGAAAGTGAAACAAAGCCTTTAATCTAACTAACATTTTTCCTTTTTAGTTGACACAACCACTTCACAATAACCTAGTTGTATGTTGGCGTAACATGTTCAAATCCATTGGCAGTTTGACGTCAGGTAATCTGCCTTAAGTACCCTAGGGTGCAGTGCATCACTCTAGCTCTATTCCATGGGGGGGACGAGTGTCTGCGGGTTTTCGATACTCCCTTATACTTGATTGATGAATTAAGGTCACTAATTAGTAAGGAACTCCCCACACCTGGTTGTCTAGGGCTTAATTGATCGTAAAAAAAAACAACCTGCAGACACTCGACCCTCCGTGGAAGGAGTTTGTCACCCCTGCACTAGTTATTATGGAAGATTTCTGCTCCAGATTCTTGATACATTTTCTCTTTCTCACCAACTAACCCTAATCTGACCATTCTCTTCATCCTACCTTGTCTAGTCTCCATCATCATCATCATCATGTTGACCTTGTTCTTTATCACTCTGTCTGTCATTGTGTAGGAGTGTGGCCCTACAGTCCCCAAGCACAGTTCTCCTGACTTTGACTCCTGTTAGTATTCCCTGGCTTTGACTCCACAACATGCAACATCCATCTAACATTTTATGTCTCCTCTCTCTTGACACGATTGGTGCGTTTGTAAATTCCCTCTGGCTATCTACTCCGATTTCAGAGTGCTCTCGTCTGTGTGCCAGAGTGCAGAATAATTGATGAATTTATGAACTCTCAACACCCATTGAATGGCTGGTGTTGGTAACCGTCGACAAAAAAGCGCAATTAAATTGTTGCCAGCAGCACAGTTACAGTCACCAAATCTCTGGTTAACATGAACAGCCTAACCAGCTCTGCTAGGGTGAGTAAAATGGTCAGAGTGAGGTGTTCTCTCATTTGTGTCTGGAAGCAGCTAGCAAACTAGCCAACATTAGCCAATTAACTTGGGTGCTTGACTGCCAGAACGCTCAGATCAACCCTACTCCTCGGCCAGAGCGTCCAGTGTGCGCTCTGAGCGCTCCAAGAGCAAACCGCTCTGAATCTACAAATGGGCAACCTGACAACGCTCTGAATTTACAAACACCCAGAGAGCACTCTGGCACCCCAGATTGAATTTACAAACACACCCAATGTCTCACCAATGTGACATCACCATCTAACTGAACAGCAGCAGTTAGGGAGAGCTCCTCCTAAAATGTCCTTCATGTCGTTAAATTAAATAGTTTTTAGTGAACAGTTTGGTTGTTTCAATGCAGTGCTGTGTTCTCCACATCTGTTTTTCCTTTGAGGAGATTGTTTGATTTTGAAAAAGATTTTGAGATTGAACAACATGGATCTGAAAGCCAACTAGTCTACTAAAAGCCCTGTTCACATTCGCAGTTTGAAGTGACGCAACTCCTATTTATTTGCATATCTAATTCAAATCCGTTGTTTTTCCTGTAGTCTGAACAGCCAAAAGGACATGGAATCAGATATTTCACGCCACATTTCATATCACCTTCGTAGGTGGTTTGAAATCCGATGCAAATATGATTCCTGGTCATGTGACTTGTGTCTGAATGGTCAATCTGATTTATTTGCCCTCATGTTGTGTTTAGACTGTTATTCAGCATTAGTGAATGTTGTAGAAAGCTGAACCGCTACCTAGCTAGCTAGTTGTTTGCTGCGGCTAGCCAAAAAGGACTTGTTTTGAAAGTTGGGTCATGTTATCTTTTGAGGCTTTAAAGCGTTCTTACCCTATGATTTTGAACATTCAAAGCAACTGGGAAACGTCCATGGCAGGCATTAGCTTGTCAGCTTAGCTTGTTACATCACTGCTGAGTGATACGAAGCACAAGCACCGCCACCGACAGTCAGTAGAACAAATTGGATTTGAAAAACAAAACTGATTTGAGTATTACGGCCTACAGTGTGCACAAGCCTTAAGTTGTCTTGATCATCTAGCAAGAAGCAACAAGACAGGATTGAGGGACTAGGACATAAGGACAACGAGAAGGAGGGAAAATAGAGGATAAAACCAACAGAAAATGAATTGATTTGGAGGATTTATGGAGGATTTCTAAAGGGAAGACAGGCATTGAAACGAACCACATTAACAAACAAAAAAGGAAATAAAGGTGAGAGAGGATTGTTTTGGACATTGTAATTTGTGTGTACAGTGTTAATTACACTGAATTACACATTTAATAGCTTTATATTTTCATTTTAAAAAGTGCGCTATTTAAAAAAGTTGCATGCTTCCGTGCTCAAATTCGATAAATAACAATGGCAACAGTAGGAGGAGCTTGGCCCATTCCATTTGATCCACCAGCAGAACAGAACTCTGAACATTCTAAACAGCATTACAAGAAAAGGCTGCTGAGGGAAAATCCAGAGACATTGTTTGCTGATTATACCCTAATTAGAGACAAGAATACGATCTCTGACCTTCGGCAGGGTAGCCTAGTGGTTAGAGCGTTGGACTAGCAACCGGAACGTTGACAAGGTACAAATCTGTCGTTCTGCCCCTGAACAGACAGTTAACCCACTGTTCCAAGGCCGTCATTGAAAATAAGAATTTGTTCTTAACTGACTTGCCTAGTTAAATAAAGGTTACAAAAATACATCTTTTTTAAAAGAGAGCATACTGCTGCTTGGTGTTCTGCCAAATGTAGGCACTTTGGCCATGTCAGAAAGAGAGAATCACCAATTGTCAAATATCTTGGTATTTGATGTACAGGAGCCTGATAATCAACTCCTCACCTACAACAATGACACCGTAATGATTCAAGGCTTAGAAGCTGCACTTGTCCTCGATACAGTGCCTTGCAAAAGTATTTATCCCCCTTGGTGTTTTTCTATTTTGTTGCATTACAACCTATAATTTAAATGGATATTTATTTTGATTTCGTGTAATGGACATACACAAAATATTCTAAATTGGTGAAGTGAAATGGAAAAAAAATATTGTTTTAAAAAAAAATCCCCAAAATAGAAAACGTGCTGCGTGCATATGTATGCCCCCTCGTTGCAATGAAGCCCCTAAATAAGATCTGGTGCAACCAATTACCTTCAGAAGTCACATAATTAGTTAAATAAAGTCCGCCTGTGTGCAATCGAAGTGTCACATGATCTCAGTATATATACACCTTTTCTGAAAGGCCCTGGAGTCTACAACACTACTAAGCAAGGGGCGCCAAGAAGTGAGTGGCACCATGAAGACAAATGAGCTCTCCGAACAGGTCAGGGACGAAGTTGTGGAGAAATACAGATCAGGGCTGGGTTATAAAAAAATATCCTAAACTTTGAACATCCCACAGAGCACCATTAAATCAATTTTTTTTTAATTGAAAGAATGTGGCACCACAACAAACCTGCCAAAAGAGGGCCGCCCACCAAAACTCACGGACCAGGCAAGGAGGGAATTAATCAGAGAGGCAACAATGAGACCAAAGATAATGCTGAAGGAGCTGCAAAAGCTCCACAGCGGAGATTGGAGTATCTGTCCATAGGACCACTTTAAGCCGTACACTTCACAGAGCTGGGCTTTACGGAAGAGGGGCCAGAAAAAAGCCATTGCTTAAATAAAAAAATTATCAAACACGTTTGGTGTTCATCAAAAGGCTTGTGGGAGACTCCCCAAACATATGGAAGAAGGTACTCTGGTAAGAAGAGACTAAAATTGAGCTTTTTGGCCATCGAGGAAAACGCTATGTCTGGCACAAACACCACCAAGTTTTCATTTTTTTTTGTCTTATTTCTTGTTTGTTTCACAATAAAAAAAGATTTTGCATTTTCAAAGCGTTAAGCATGTTTTGTAGTAAATGATACAAACCCCCCAAAAATACATTTTAATTCCAGGTTGTAAGGCAAAAAAAAATGAAAAATGCCAAGAGGGTAAATACTTTCACAAGCCATTATATACATGAGTTTACATCACTGAAATAGCTAGCAGACACCTTGTAAGAGAATGGCACTCTAACACCACAGCCCAGAACAGCAATACACAGGCAGAGCATCCCATGGCCTTCATTTTATGTGACTCCAATGGTACATTTCTCAGAGTGAAACTACTATTCCCTGGCATGTCAGTCAGAAAGCTATGGTACCCAATCACAGCAAGTGCCTTAAAGTCTTGTCAAGCAACAAATTAAATGTGGCAAAACATATAATTCCCACAGGTACTAATAATTTAATGGCAGTGAGAGGACATTTACAGTTGAAGTCGGAAGTTTACATACACTTAAGTTGGAGTCATTAACTCGTTTTTCAACCACTCCACGAATTTCATTTTTTTTTTTAACAAACTATAGTTTTGGCAAGTCGGTTGCGACATCTACTTTGTGCATGACACAGGTAATTTTTCCAACAGTTGTTTACAGACAGATTATTTCACCCATAATTTACTGTATCATAATTCCAGTGGGTCAGAAATGTACATACACTAGGTTAACTGTGCCTTTAAACGGCTTGGAAAATTCCCGAAAATGATGTCATGGCTTTAGAAGCTTCCGATAGTCTAATTGACGTCATTTGAGTCAATTGGATGTGTACATGTGGATGTATTGCAAGGCCTACCTTTAAACTCAGTGCCTCTTTGCTTGATATCATGGGAAAATCAAAAGAAATCAGCCAAGACCTCAGAAAAAAATGTGTAGAAATGTCTGGTTCATCCTTGGGAGCAATTTCCAAATGCCTGAAGGTACCACGTTCATCTGTACAAACAATAGTTTGCAAGTATAAACACCATGGACAACGCAGCCATCATATCGCTCAGGAAGGAGATGTGTTCTGTCTGCTAGAGATGGACGTACTTTGGTGCGGAAAGTGCAAATCAATCCCGGAACAACAGCAAAGGACCTTGTGAAGATGCTGGAGGAAACGTGTACAAAGTATCTATATCCACAGTAAAACGATTCCTATATCGACATAACCTGAAAGGCCACTCAGCAAGGAAGAAGCCACTGCCCCAAAACCAACATAAAAAAAGCCAGACTACGGTTTGCAACGGCACATGAGGACCAAGATCGTACTTTTTGGAAAAATGTCCTCTGGTCTGATGAAACAAAAATAGAACTGTTTGGCCATAAGGAACATCGTTATGCTTGGAGGAAAAAGGGTTATGCTTGCAAGCCGAAGAACACCATCCCAACCATGATGCATGGGGTTGGCAGCATCATGTTGTGGGGGTGCTTTGCTGCAGGAGGGACTGGTGCACTTCACAAAATAGATGGCATCATGAGGTAGGAAAATTACGTGGATATATTGATGCAACGTCTCAAGGCATCAGTGAGGAAGTTAAAGCTTGGTCGCAAATGGGTCTTCCAAATGGACAATGAACCCAAGCATACTTCTAAAGTTGTGGCAAAATGGCTTAAGAACAACAAAGTCAAATATTGGAGTGGCCATCACAAAGGTCTGACCTCAATCCTATAGAACATCTGTGGGCAGAACTGAAAAAGTGTGTGCGAGCAAGGAGGCCTAAAAACCTGACTCAGTTACACCAGCTCTGTCAGGAGGAATGGGCCAAAATTCACCCAGCTTGTTGTGGGAAGCTTGTGGAAGGCTACCCTTAAATGTTTGACCCAAGTTCCACAATTTAAAGGCAATGCTACCAAATACTAATTTAGTGTATGTAAACTTCTGATCCACTGGGAATGTGATGAAATAAATAAAAGCTGAAATACATCATTCTCTCTCCTATTCTGACATTTCACTTTCTTAAAATAAAGTGGTGATCCTAACTGACCCAAGAGAGGGAATTTGTACTAGGTTTAAATGTCAGGAATTGTGAAAAACTGAGTTTAAATGTATTTGGCTAAGGTGTATGTAAAACTTCCGACTTCAGCTGTATCTCCTGTAATGCAGCACGTGGCAGCTAGAGGTCCAGAGAGATTTCCTAACTCCAAAATCACTGTGTCCACCCTGTTGCCATGTGGAGATGACAACGCTGAACTGTCTAGAGGCTGTGCTCTCAACAGACAATGTTTACTTATGGAATCACCGTGACATTCACCCCCAGCTGATGTACGACCTAGTACACTTGGACAAAGGTGTTTGCTAGGAAACTGCTCTGGGACAAAGCAAAAACCAAAATAAGAGGAACTCCTCGACGATCACAACTATCAAGCCCGCACCCAGAGAGACCAGCAACACCCTACACCATCGGGCCACTCCCAGAGAGACCAGCAACACCCTACACCATCGCCCACCCAGAGAGACCAGCAACACCCTAGACACCCAGAGACCAGCAACACCCTACACCATCGGGCCACACCCAGAGAGACCAGCAACACCCTACACCATCAGGACACACCCAGAGAGACCAGCAACCAGCACACCCAGAGAGACCAGCAACACCCTACACCATCGGGCCACACCCAGAGAGACCAGCAACACCCTACACCATCGGGCCACACCCAGAGAGACCAGCAACACCCTACACCATCGGGCCACACCCAGAGAGACCAGCAACACCCTACACCATCGGGCCACACCCAGAGAGACCAGCAACACCCTACACCATCGGGCCACACCCAGAGAGACCCAGAGAGACCAGCAACACACCTGAGACCAGCAACACACCCATCGGGCCACACCCAGAGAGACCAGCAACACCCTCGGGCCACCCCATCCAGCAACACCCTACACCATCGGGCCACACCCAGAGAGACCAGCAACACCCTACACCATCGGGCCACACCCAGAGAGACCAGCAACACCCTACACCATCGGGCCACACCCAGAGAGACCAGCAACACCCTACAACATCGGGCCACACCCAGAGAGACCAGCAACATCCTACACCATCGGGCCTCATCCAGAGAGGCCCGCTCCACCCTACACCACCAGGCTACTTCCAGAGTGGACAACATGACCCAGGTTATCACTAAACCAACTAGTGTATACCAATAGTGTTGGATCTGTGACGTCCACTTGTATTGATATCTTCACCAATGCTGCAGAGCTTTGCTTCAAAGTTGTTCCCATTGGCTGTAAGTGACCATACATTGTGGCAATAACAAGGAAAGCCAAAGTACCAAATAGCAGGGCCTAAAGTTATTTATAAGAGATCATACAAAATGTTTTCTCATGAGAATCCAGATGCAGTACTTGAAGTATTTGTAAAATGATTCTTGCAATTGTTGACAAACATGCACCTGTTCAGAAACTGTGAGAACTGTTAGAGCCCCCTGGATCAAATAAATTATGCAGAACAGGTGGCAAACAAGTCAGGCTGCTCAGCTGATTGGTTGACATACTGTCAATTGAGAGTAAACTTAACCAAAAACTGCATAAATTATATTACCAAAACAAGATGCATGACATAAAAAACTACAGGAAAAGAGCACCTTAAATGACATGGGCAGAAAACATAATTCATCTACATCATTCATTGAATTTGATGGGTCATTTATAACAAAACCTTTTGATGTAGCTAATCATTTCAATGACTTTCACCGGTAAAGTGGACAAACTGAGAAGTGAATGTCAACATTCAACAGTGAACCATCATATTTGTGTATTGAAGATCTATTAATGAAAGAGAAGGATTGCCGTTTTGAATTTGCTCAAGTTTGTGTGGAAGAGGTGGAAAACAGTTGTTATCCATCAATACTGTTAGACGATCTAGATGATAAACTATTGAGAATGGTAGCAGACTGTATTGACATTTCTTTAACCAAAGCCCAAAGGAGTGTATCAATAGGTGGAAGGAGGCTAAAGTAATTCCACTACCTACAAATCGTAAAGCACCCTTTGCTGGCTCGAACCGTCACCCAATCAGTTTGCTACCTGTTCTTATTAAACCTATGGTCTAAATTGTGTTTGAACAAATACAATGCTATTTTATAAGAATTTGACTACTGACGTTCAGCATGCATATAAGGGAAGCAAAGTCAACGTGTGCTACATTGACTCAGATGACTGATTGGCTAAAATAAATTAATAATAAGTTGATAATTGTAGCTGTATTTTTAGATTTCAGTGTTATTGAAAAAAACTCACTTGTTATGGCTTTACGTGGTATTACCTGCCATCATATGGTTGGAGAGTTACTTATCCAATAGAACTCATAGAGTATTCTTCAATGGAAGCTTCTCTAACATCATACAGCATATACAGTGCGGTATTCCTCAGGGCATTTGCCTTGGGCCTTTACTCTTATCAATTGTTTTTTTTTTTTTTACAAATGATTTGCCTCTTGTCTTACAAGAAGCTAAAATGACTATGTATGCTGATGATTGAAGACTCTACACATCAGCACCTACAGCCAGTGAGCTCACTGAGACTCGTAGCCAGGGGTAACAGCCAGTGTCAGAATGGATCATTAAGAATAAACTGGTCTTAAATACAGCTAAAACAAAAAGCATTGTATTTGGTTCAAAGCATTCTCTAAGACCTAAACCTCAACTGGAGTTGTACATAAAGGGTGTGACCATTGAACACATTGAAGAAGCTGAACTCCTAGGAGTTACATTGGATGGTCAGTTATCATGGTCAAATCATATTGACAATATCAACTGTACTAGTTGATCAGGCTTTGATCTTGTCCCATCTTGTTTACTGTCCGGCAATATGGTCAGTTGCAGCAAAGAAAGAACTGGCAAAGCTGCAGCTGGCGCAAAAAAAGAGCAGCACACCTTGCCTTTAACTGGACACACATAACTAACATCAACAACATGAATGGTAGTCTTTCATGGTTGACGAGAAATTGACTACATGTAGTAATTTCAATAAATATTTGTGTGTTAAAAATGCCAAACCACTTGTGTAATCTATTTTCATACACTTCTTACAGACATACATACCCCACCAGACACGCCACTAATGGGTTTCTTCACGGTACCTAAACCAAAAACAGATTGAATGTGTTTCTGAGTAATGTATAGTGCCATGCCACCGTGGCGTCCTCTACAAGCAGAGGTTACTCAGGCAAAAAGCAAGTTTAACTTTAAAAATGTTACAGTATGTTTTTTCCCCCACTGCTCCTCTCCTCTTTAACTGTACTGTGTGTAACTAGTATCTCTGTTGTCTCTTGGTGTCTTTCCTATATGTAACTTATTTTATTTGTTTATTTTCAATTTAATGTAATATCTTGTGGTGTTCTTGTCTATTGCTGTTAAATAACATTAACATTTTCCATGACAACATTTGGAGTCTCTGAAATATAATTATAATTAACTAAGTCAAAAACAAACATTTAGCTGTTAGCTAGGCAAGTTGTATTTTGAGGCTTAAAATCTAAGCAAAGTGATTTTGAGGTTGGAATTGCAGGATGTATTTATACTGAACATAAATATGAACGCAACATGCAAAGGCTTGGTCCCGTGTTTCACAAGCTGAAATTAAAGACCCCAGAAATGTTCCACACTCACAAAAAGCTTATTTTTCTCATTTTGTGCACAAATGTGTTTACGTCCCTGTTAGTGAGCATTTCTCCTTTCCCAAGATAATCCATCCATCTGACAGGTGTCATATCAATAAATGTATTAAACAGCATGATCATTACACAGCTGCACCTTGTGCTCGGGACAATAAACGGCCACTCTAAAATGTGCAGTTCTGACATGTAACACAATGCTGCAGATGTCTCCAAGTTTTGAGGGAGAGTGCAATTGGCATGCTGACTGCAGGAATGTCCACCAGAGCTGTTGCCAGATAATTGAATGTTAATTTCTCAACCATAAGCTGCCAACAACATAATTTGAGAGAATCTGTCACTACGTCCAACAGGCTGGGCCTGGCTCCCCAGTGGTTGGGCCTGGTTCCCAAAGGGGGTTGGCCTATGCCCTCCCAGGCCCAGCCATGGCTGCGCTCCTGCCCAGTCATGTGAATCCATAGATTAGGGCCTAATTTATTTATTTCAATTGACTGATTCCTTTTGTGAACTGTAACTGAGTAAAATTAGTTTATTTGTGTTCAGTATAGTTATAAGCAGTGGCAAAGCACGTACCCACTTAATGTGGGGGTGCACCTAATCCTATATTTTTTATTATTCAATATATATATATATAAGTATACAAAACATTACGAATATAAATATACAGTTGAAGTCGGAAGTTTAGATACACTTAGGTTGGAGTCATTAAAACTTGTTTTTCAGCCACTTTACAATTTTTTTTTTAACAAACTATCGTTTTGCCAAGTTGGTTAGGACATCTACTTTGTGCATGACAAGTAATTTTTCCAACAATTGTTTACAGACAGATTATTTCACTTATAATTCACTGTATCACAATTCTAGTGGGTCAGAAGTTTACATACACTAAGTTGACTGTGCCTTTAAACAGCTTGGAAAATTCCAAAAAATTATGTCATGGCTTTAGAAGCTTCTGATAGGCTAATTGACATATTTTGAGTCAATTGGAGGTGTACCTGTGGATATATTTCAAGGCCTACCTTCAAACTCAGTGCCTCTTTGCTTGACATCATGGGAAATTCAAAAGAAATCAGCCAAGACCTCAGAATTTTTGGTTCACCCTTGGGACCATTTTCCAAACTCCTGAAGGTACCACGCAGCCATCATACCTCTCTGGAAGGAGATGCGTTCGGTCTCCTAGAGATGAACGTACTTTGGTGCGAGAAGTGCAAATCAATCCCAGAACAACAGCAAAGGACCTTGTGAAGATGCTGGAGGAAACGTGTACAAAAGTATCTATATCCACAGTAAAACGAGTCCTATATCAGCATAACCTGAAAGGCCGCTCAGCAAGGAAGAAGCCACTGCTCAAAAACCGCCATAGAAAAGCCAGACTACGGTTTGCAACTGCACATGGGGAGAAAAATTGTACTTTTTGGAGAAATGTCCTCTGGTCTGATGAAAAAACAAATAGAACTGTTTGGCCATAATGACCATTGTTATGTTTTGAGGAAAAGGGGAATGCTTGCAAGTCGAAGAACACCATCCCAACCGTGAAGCACAGGGGTGGCAGCATCATGTTGTGGGGATGCTTTGCTGCAGGAGGGACTGGTGCACTTCACAAAATAGATGGCATCATGAGGCAGTTAAATTACATGGATATATTGAAGCAACATCTCAAGACATCAGTCAGGAAGTTAAAGCTTGGTCGCAAATGGGTCTTGCAAAAATGACAATGACCCTAAACAGTATTAAATCATATCGTCTGTAATTTGAAATACCCCGGTATAAACAGTATATCGCCCAAACCTCTCTCTTTCTCTCCTGCATGTGTTCTTTCTGTCTCCATCTGCTACCGTGGCCAACGTCCTTTTCTACTGTCCAAGCTCCTTTTTAGTTTATGTTCTGTTTCTCTGTTACGGTATTGTCTTTCACCTTGTGGGACCATTGATAACGAACCGTTTGAATCAATAGATTGTGCGTCTGTGTTGTAGCACAGCCTATCGGTGGTACAATGAAACATGTCTGTTTGCATGGGCATCACACCCTTTACTGCCCTGTTTCTTCTTTTTGTGTGTGTGTGTGTGTCTGTCTGTCTGTGTGTTAGTGTGTGCTCAAGTCATGAGCCTCATTATGTTGTTCTAATCTTTTTTCGGTATCTCATGGCCGCTGGCTGTGTTTTCCTTCTCCCCTGCTGTGAGGGTGTGTGTGTGTGTGTGTGTGTGTGTGTGTGTGTGTGTGTGTGTGTGTGTGTGTGTGTGTGTGTGTGTGTGTGTGTGTGTGTGTGTGTGTGTGTGTGTGTGTGTGTGTGTGTGTGTGTGTGTGTGTGTGTGTGTGTGTGTGTGTGTGTGTGTGTGTGTGCACATCTTGAGTCTTTAAAAAAAATCTATTTAACTAGGCATGCTAGTCTGACTGTGTTAATGTCTCCTGTCTGTCTCCATCCACAGCCCTCTGAGAAGTGTGGAGTCCTCAACGTCACCAAAATCACTGAGAATGGCAAGAAAGTCAGGTAAAACATACTGTACAAAGATCATATAGATTAGAAAACATTGTCATTATCTTATGTGGAAGTAAGAGGACAATACAGCATCGTACAGACAAACAAAACAATGCCATTGATTCTTTGTTGATATAATGGACAGACTGATGGTTGATAAATGCTTGTGTTGGAGCCAGAGTTGCAAAAGTAGGCTATCTCACTGGAAATGTTTTAAGTTTGCCGGTAAACTATCAGAATTTTTTTTATTTTTCAAAGATGGATTACATTCAATAACAAGACATCTAGTGTCTGTTTTGGGTCATTTAGTTTATCACAGGTGTCTGTAGTAATATCTGGTCCTCTGTGTAAAATAATTAAAGATGATTAAAAAAATTAAAAAATAAATACAATGACAAAATGGTGAAGCATCCTGATTATTAGGGCTGACCCCATTTAGTCGACTGGACGATTGTTTGGTCGATAGGCTGTTGGTCGACCGAGATTTCTATAGTCGAGCAGAAGCAAAAAAAATCTAATAATAATGGTGTACTATGGTGTGATTTGCGCCTATTTGAGTGGACTGATCCATTGTGGAGGCTGTGGGGATGGCGCAGTCCATCTCCTAAGATATATGTGCGACTTAAATTGTATATGGTTATATTACGTAAGAACAATGGTGAAACATGTGCCTTCTCCCGCGTTGGATAGTGGTCGCTGTCCGCGGTTCTGAAACACATCCGTGTGCAGTTGAATTGGCACGTTTTCCTAGACCATGTGGCTATGTGCATATTGGCAAAGTTAAGCAACATAATGGTGTTGAGAACAATGCGACGGAGGCAGTAGCTCAGTTAGGACATGAGAAAACAGGCCTTGCCGTACTTGTCTAAGAAAAGGGAGAGAAGAAACCCAAACTTAATTAGGTTTTTAAATGTTTTTATTTAACCTTGATTTAACTAGGCAAGTCAGTTAAGAACAAATTCTCATTTACAGTGACGGCCTAAGTTATTCAAGTTAACATTGCCAAAGTTACGATAGATTATCATATATTTTCTGTTAATTACCAAAAATGATTGAAGATTCCGGTAGCTTTGCAACACTAGTTGGGACTGGTTGATAAATGGTTGTGTTGTGACATGGTTTATAAAGGGTTGTGTTGTGATGGTAAATAAATGTGACGTGGTTTATGGTTGATAAATGGTTGTGTTCTGACATGGTTGATGGTTTTTATAAAGGGTTTTATTGTGATGGTTGATTTAAATAGATGTGACTGACATGGTTTGGTTTTATAAAGGTTGATTGTGATGGTTGATTTAAATAGATGTTGTTTATGTTGATAAATGGTTGTGTTCTGACATGGTTGGTGGTTTTATAAAGGGTTGTATTGTGATGGTTGATTTAAATAGATGTAACGTGGTTTATGGTTGATAAATGGTTGTGTTCTGACATGGTTGGTGGTTTTATAAAGGGTTTTATTGTGATGGTTGATTTAAATAGATGTAACGTGGTTTATGGTTGATAAATGGTTGTGTTCTGACATGGTTGATGGTTTTATAAAGGGTTGTATATTGTGATGGTTGATTTAAATAGATGTGACGTGGTTTATGGTTGATAAATGGTTGTGTTGTGACGTGGTTCTAACAGGAAGAACTGGACATCTTCGTGGACAGTACTCCAGGGCTCCTCACTGCTCTTCGCTAAAGGACAGGGGAGTGGCACCAGCTGGGTACGTACCCCATCAGCCGCCTTGTTAGGAACCACCTTGGGTTAAAAATAGAGTTTTACAGCTGACGTCAGTTAATTAACATTTAAAAAATTAGAGCTGAATATCTCCCCTACTTTTCCAATAACCTGCAGGAGTTTTCACCTCAAGAAGAGGGTGGCAGTGCCTAAGAACGACCTGGTTTGCTGTCTATCTCCAGTTAGTAGTAGTGCTAGTGCACCATAGGTCTTTCGATCTGTTCTGTTTCCCTTGTCCCTTCTTCTTTCATCTGTCTGTGACTCTATATTTCTCATTTGCCATCCTTCTCCTCTCCTCTTACTCTATTATTTTCCTCTCCTTCTTCCTTTCCTCTCCTCATCCAAAGCCGCACTACCGTAGTGGCTCCATCCCTGAGCTGCTGCTCACTCTGCTGGCCAACTGGAAGCGTTCGGTCAAGCCCTGCCCAGCTGTCTCCTATGTCCACTCTGTCCATGGGCGTGCCCCAGCTGCCACTGTATGTCTCCTCTGTCCCTGTGCATGTGTTCCATTTGTCCCCCTGCCTGTCCGTCATGCTCACACTATCCCCTCGCCCTATCCCCTGCCTGCTACTCATAACCTAGCCTGATTGGTTGACCAAGGGATGTAGGGGGATGCGTTTCCTCTGGGTCCCCCGCCCTCCTATTTCGATGGGCACCGTCACTGTTCATGACACAAACTGTTCACATCCCTCTTGTTGGTGGAGATCATTTTGCAGGTTTAAAGCTTATTTTTTTGCAATTCTATACATTTTGCCATGTCTAAATTGTATTCATATGATATTTGAGTGATAAAAAAAAAGGAATATCTATGGGCTAGTAAATCTGAACATTTCAGACAAGTTATAAATAGCTCTCTAAGGTAATCCCCCCCCCCCCCCTTTGTGCCCCACAGTTTGGGAACCACTGGCCTAGATAGAGGTGTTGTTGATATGCATACAATACTAACCTGCTGAGTCCCCCCCCCAAAAAAATTGATAACAGTTGAACTTCCCCGTACAATACTAAATGTTCAGCTTGCAACACAGTGGTGTGAATAAGATCGCCTGTGGTTTATCTTCAAGTCAACATAGCGGTTAATAACGACGTGTAACTATAACACAGTAACTTGTAACACTGCTTTGGTTGTTTTTAATGCAACTTGAAATAACAACTGTGTGAAAAATACTCATGAAAGATTTACCACTATTACTATCCTTGAGTTGGAAACCCAGCTCTCATCTGATTTGTCTGAATGTTGAATTATTTCCTTGTAGAAGTTTGTGGGTAACCAGTCGAAGCCGGAGTTCACTGTGGATCTCAGAGGGGGGTCAGTTGATTGGGCATCCAAGGATAAGTCAAGCAAGAAGCACGTCATTGAACTGAAGACCCGTCAGGGGACGGAGCTGCTGATCCAATCGGAGATTGACAGCGTCATCAACGACTGGTACCGAGCCCTGACAGACACCATCAGCACACATGTGAGTGGACCTCTCTCTTCAGTCCAGAGCTTAGTAACTACCACACCTATAACATAATCAAATCCTGCACTAACTTGCTCTGTTTAGATGTCCGTCAGAGGGACTAGAAAAGTACAGTACAAGGCCAATGACGCTCTAGAATCTCTGTAATGAGGGTCTTCTGAATATTCATTTATTTTTATCTGTTCAGTTCCGCATCCCTCCAATAGAGGGTAGAACTAACGGAAGTTGTCTCTCTCTGTGTGTGTGTGTGTGTGTGTGTGTGTGTGTGTGTGTGTGTGTGTGTGTGTGTGTGTGTGTGTGTGTGTGTGTGTGTGTGTGTGTGTGTGTGTGTGTGTGTGTGTGCGTGTGTGTGTGTGTGTGTGGGGACAGGCATGGGAGTCAGATGAGGCCATAGAGGAGGACATGCCTGAGTCCCCCGGGACAGAGAAACAAGACAAGGAGAAGGACCACCGAGACTCCAAGAAAAACAGAGGTGCCTTGACTAAATACGCTGTGAGAGGGTGTGTTTGTGCGCGTTGTTTAGTGATCTTAGAAGGTATTGTGACCAAATGCCCTCTTGGTACCTGTTTAGACATGTTTCCTTCCATATGGTTTCAGCGATGAAGACATCTATAAGTATGGACTCCACTGACCAGAAAAAGACTAGAGTGAAGCTGAAGAAGTTCCTGACCCGCCGACCCACCTACCAGGCCGTCAAGGACAAGGGATACATTAAAGGTGTGGATGGAGATTTGGTTATGGGTTCCCGAGAATGGACCTACTGCTGTCCTCAACTAGAGGAAGCTAAACGCAGTGATAAAACCCTTGGTAACGAAACATTGTAAGTTGACGTCTCTCCGCGTTGCTTTCTCAGACCAGGTGTTTGGCTGCAGTCTGAGCAGCCTGTGTCAGAGGGAGAACACGTCAGTGCCCAACTTTGTCACCACCTGCATCGACCACGTGGAGACCACAGGTACGAACGAGCCATACATCTCTGTTCCTTTATCTGTTCCCCCTCTCTGTCTTTTGAGTTATGATTAGAATTTGTTCAGAGATGAGATGTCAAGATTTTTGTAATGATGATTGTGTGCTGAGTCACAAACACGAGTTCTAATGCCTCTCTCTCTCTCTCTCTCTCTCTCTCTCTCTCTCTTTCTCTCCTCTTCTCCTCAGGTCTGAGTGTAGATGGCATATACAGAGTGAGTGGGAATCTAGCTGTGATACAGAAGCTGCGCTTCGCTGTGAATCACGGTAGGGCATCACTAATGATATGATGTTATAGCTTTTTCCACTAGCTTTGGTACATGGTTAGTGACATAGGTACTGGAGGTATAGTCATTTTGTAAAGAGGTTTGGGTGTCAGTCAGTCCAACATTAACTTGTGTTGTGACTCTCAATTCTTGAACAGACCATGATCTCTTGTCTTAAAAGCTGTGTCTCTATATCCTAGATGAACAGTTAGAACTGGAGGACAGTAAGTGGGAGGACATCCACGTCACCACGGGAGCCCTGAAGATGTTCTTCAGAGAGCTGCCTGAACCCCTCTTCACCTACGACTCCTTCAACCACTTTATCAACGCCATCAGTGAGTAGTAACACACTTAACTACACTGTAGCGTACTTTACTATGTTGTCTAACCCTGTTCTTTACTGTGTTGTCTAACCCTGTTCTTTACTGTGTTGTCTAACCCTGTACTTTACTATGTTGTCTAACCCTGTACTTTACTGTGTTGTCTAACCCTGTACTTTACTGTGTTGTCTAACCCTGTACTTTACTGTGTTGTCTAACCCTGTACTTTACTGTGTTGTCTAACCCTGTTCTTTACTGTGTTGTCTAACCCTGTTCTTTACTGTGTTGTCTAACCCTGTTCTTTACTGTGTTGTCTAACCCTGTTCTTTACTGTGTTGTCTAACCCTGTTCTTTACTGTGTTGTCTAACCCTGTACTTTACTGTTGTCTAACCCTGTACTTTACTGTGTTGTCTAACCCTGTACTTTCCTAACCCTGTACTTTACTGGTTGTCTAACCCTGTACTTTACTGGGTTGTCTAACCCTGTACTTTACTGTGTTGTCTAACCCTGTACTTTACCGTGTTGTCTAACCCTGTACTTTACTGTGTTGTCTAACCCTGTACTTTACTGTGTTGTCTAACCCTGTACTTTACTGTGTTGTCTAACCCTGTACTTTACTGTGTTGTCTAACCCTGTACTTTGCTGTGTTGTCTAACCCTGTACTTTACTGTGTTGTCTAACCCTGTACTTTACTGTGTGCTTGTCCTACTGAGCCACTGTTTCTAATAGTTACATTAAGGAAGGATGGTTCACCTAAAGACAATGTCCATTAATGACTTCACGCTCAATTTACCACTTGGTTTAAGTGATTCCAAATATTTGCTGTTTGAAATGTGTCCACAAGACGGCGCCCTTATCATTTGAATTCACCCTATTAATTTGGATAATGTAAATCAGGGTTCAAAGACGGTAAAAACACCAGCAAATCAGCTCCAAGTGATTTTAATTTTGGAAAGGATACCCACGCACAAATAAGCAACAAGGCACAAGAGGCAGTGCTGTATCCAGAGTACAGTCACAAGTAAAAAGCATTGTTTTATTTACCTGTGACTGTCTGTATTCATGATACAGCACTGCCTCTTGTGCTTTATTGGTTTTACAAAACTGTTACCAACATATTCAAATAACAATGAATTAAACAGTTTCATTAAAATGTTATTTTGACAAGTCAGTTGTTTCGGTCATGTTGCAACAGACATGTTGTCCATTCTAAACCAAATGTTTGCTATGCAGGCTGGGTACCGTTATTGTCACTAGCCAACTTCAGCTAACTGAGTCACGCCAAACATTGAACCTGGAATGAGAGCACACGAGCTGCATTTTAGTTTGTTTGAACTTTTTTTTTCTATTTGCATTTACTTGGATATGTCCAGGATAATGAAGATGCGTGATTTCGCCTGGCTCAGACAGAAATGGTCTTGTCTGGGCACCGTTCACTCTCCTATGGTACAGAGATGGAAATTCCAAAGCCAAACATTGTTTCTGTGGTCGGACAGGGAGACAGCGAGGCTTATATTAACCCCCGCTGTACCAACCTAAATGTTCGGCTGGAAGCCAGGGGAAATAATTTGCGAGTTGAGATCAACACAAGAGATGAGTCATACAGAAACATGAGCATGATATTATTATGAGATGCAGTGATAATTGTCAGATGGAACTGTGAAGGCCATTACAACACGACTAGGAACGCTGCTTGTCCAATCAGCATCCAGGGTCCAAACAACCAGTTTTATAATGGAGAGATACAGTACCAGTCAAAAGTTTGGACACACCTACTCATTCAAGGGTTTTGCTTTATTTTTACTATTTTCTACATTGTAGAATAATAGTGAAGACATCAAACTATGAAATAACACATATGGAATCATGTAGTAACCAATAAAGCGTTAAGTGTTAAGCAAATGAAAATTCTTTTAAATTCTTCAAAGTAGTCACCCTTTGCCTTCATAACAGCTTTGCACACTCTTGATATTCTGTTAACCAGGTACACCTGGAATGGTTTTCCAACAACTCCAACAGGAGTTCCCACATATGCTGAGAACTTGTTGACTTTCCTTCACTCTGCGGTCCAACTCATCCCAAACCATCTCAATTGGGTTGAGGTCGGGTAATTGTAGAGGCCAGGTCATCTGATGCAGCACTCCATCACTCTCCTTCTTGGTCAAATAGCCCTTACACAGCCTGGAGGTGTGTTTTGGGTCATTGTCCTGTTGACAAACAAATGATAGTCCCACTAAGCGAAAACCAAAAGGGATGGCATATTGCTGCAGAATGCTGTGGTAGCCATGCTTGTTAAGTGTGCCTTGAATTCTAAATAAATCACTGACATTGTCACCATTAATGCACTGTCACACCTCCTCCTCCATGCTTCACGGTGGGAACCACACGAGGAGATCATCCGTTCACTTACGCTGCGTCTCACAACGACACGGCGGTTTGAACCAAATATCATAAAATTGGACTCAGCAGACTAAAGGACAGATTCCCACCGGTCTAAATGTCCATTGCTCATGTTTCTTGGCCCAAGCAAGTCTCTTCTTCTTATTAGTGTCATTTAGTAGTGGTTTCTTTGCAGCAATTCGACCATGAAGGCTTGATTCACGCAGTCTCCTCTGAACAGTTGATGTTGAGATGTGTCTGTTACTTTGCATTTATTTGGGCTGCAATCTGAGGTGTAGTTTACTCTAATGAACTTGTCCTCTGCAGCAGAGGTAACTCTGGGTCTTCCTTTCCTGTGGCAGTCCTCATGAGAGCCAGTTTCATCATAGCGCTTGATGGTTTTTGCGACTGCACTTGAAGAAACTTTCAAAGTTCTTGAAATTTTCCACATTGACTGACCTTCATGTCTTAAAGTAATGATAGACTGTTGTTTCTTTTTTCTTATTTGAGCTGTTCTTGCCATAATATAGACTTGGTGTTTTACCAAATAGGGCTATCTTCTGTATACCGCCCCTACCTTGTCACACCATAACTGATTGTCTCAAATGCATTAAGAAGGAAAGAAATTCCACACATCAACTTTTAACAAGACACACCTGTTAATTGAAATGCATTCCAGGTGACTACCTCATGAAGCTGGTTTAGAGAATGCCAAGAGTGTGCAAAGCTGTCAGGGCAAAGGATGGCTACTTTGAAGACTCTCAAATATAAAATATATTTTGATTTGTTGAATACATTTTTGGTTACTACATGATTTCTACAATGTAGAAAATAGTAAAAAATAAAGAAAAGCCCTGGAATGAGTAGGTGTGTCCAAACTTTTGACTGGTACTGTAATTGTGTTCGTTTACAAATGTAAGCAAGGTTTAAAATGATTGTTTTAGTCAAATGGTATCTGTTTATGGTTCTTGCAGTCAATTTGAAGTCTAACAATTATTTGTAATTTATGTTCTAGCCCCCTGACCATCCTCTCAAGAAAAAGTCTAGTTAATGATCCCTGATGTAAATGATGTGTTTTTCCTTATGCAGTGAAACTAATGGTGTCGTTTTACCTTTCACTCTCTTCCAGAATGCTCGGATTACAAGCAGCGAGTAAACTCAATAAAAGACTTAGTCAAGCAGTTGCCAAAACCGAATCACGACACAATGCAATGCCTCTTCAAACATCTCAGAAGGTAAAGCAAAGCTAGGCTGCGATATTACCCAAAGTATATTTATCGCAATTTGCATGTGATGTTTTTCGAATACTAGCAGTAGCTTACATAATAGATGTAAAGTTTTGACTCCAGCGTGCACCTGAACCCTTTGTTGACCAACCAACATATGTGTTGTGTTTCCTAATTGATAGGCCTATCTCACCATAACGGATCAAAGGGCAGTTCGAGAAAATGTCAGATGTGCTGGTCCATCTTTAGCCCAATGGCCTGTCTAAATTGGGGGGGGTTACTCCTTCTAGTCCGTCCCTGTATCTCACTCTGTCCTCTCCTTCCTGTCTCTCCAGGGTGATTGACCATGGAGAGGCCAACCGAATGACGACCCAGAGCGTAGCGATCGTCTTCGGTCCTACCCTGCTCAGACCTGAGACCGAGACTGGGAACATCGCTGTTCACATGGTATATCAGAACCAGATTGTTGAGCTCATCTTACTGGAGTATGAGAACATCTTCGGCAGGTAGAAAAAAAGAAACACCTGATGAAGAGGCCTGTGAGAGAAAGAGGATGGTCTGGTGACTGGTCGAAACCCAACACTGCTTATTTTTGTGACTGAAACATTGCTGCTGTGGACCAAGCAATTTAAAGAAAGAAAAACAAAAATGTAATTATTGTTCATTTGATAAAAAGATTAATAAAGGAAGCTAGTGAACGACTTTGCACTTACCCTTTTGAGAGAGCTAAGTATGATGTAAATAAATACAGATTTCATTCACTTTGGTTACAATGCCTGCTGTGAGTAGCAGGGCGGATCCATTGCTTCAGGAGGAGGGTGTTGATTGGTTGGTTTGTTGGTTGGTGAGCTGGCTGGATCGTGTCGTCATTGCCGTGACAATGGACGGAGTGCAGTGTGAATGGCGTGGATGGATCTCCCTTGATGTGATGTGATCCAGTGGATTTGAGTATTCGGGGTATAACTGTTTTACACTGGATTCCTATGGCCAGCATTAAGAACAGGCAACATACAACAAGAGCTTGGTGAATAAGACTTTCATTGTTTTGAACTGGAGTGGAACTGAAGAAGAGTATTATGGGATACATTCATGTGGCCCGCCGGAGTGACTTCCTCCTTTCTCTGATGACGTCGCGACACATCAGCCGGGCACACAGCCCACTCCAGGTCATTCAAACAGCAACAACTACCCACTGAATGAATGGCTGGGTGGGTGGTCTCTCAATGTCAAATCAATGGAAGCCCATATCCTGCTACTACCATGTGTTATAGCAAAGACCAAGCTTGGTTGTGTGTATTAAGACTCTCTTTGCTTTGTGTTGGAAAAAATATTACGCTTAACCTCTGAACTGTATATTCTCAGTTTTGTGGAACATTGACCATGTTGTGGTGACCATATTACTGCCACACCTGCAGTCATGAGTCATGACCACAGTAAAGTTCCACGTGACAATTGAGTCACAGTAATCTCCTTTTGTGCACTCTGGACATGCTTTGGTAGTACCCAACTTGCTAACTACCATCTGGTCCTAATGGCCTGGTACTCTGGGCTCTATTGTCCCTCTAACCACTCTGACCTTAATGCAAATTACATTTAAATATCACATCAAACACTTATCATCAAAACAGCAGGCCTATACAGTGTAAAACTCACCTCACTGTGATGATCAATTTGAAGAAAGAAGTTCAACAGACGGTTGAAACATTGTAGAACATGGTTGATTTGGATGTTGTTTCAAAGCTTGACACAACGAAATGGCCACCACATTGAAAGGTGATGATTCATTCTAAACAACCATATGCATATTAGAGCTTATGCATATTCTTATGAGCCCCCCCCCCCATGAAAAAAAATAACGGAATAAAAATGATGATTCTGCTGTTATACAATTCATAGCCTACCACATATTACCATGGCAGAAAAACATCAAACAAAAGTGATTTAAGATGTATTTGGTACATAATTGGTCTAGCCTTTTGAGTGGACTGTATTATCATGTATACTGAATAGGACTGGTTACCTAATGCTAAGCTCCAACATGTATATCCATGAGTCTGGGAGAGAACGTGTTGGTTCATTGATTGGGCAGGGCGGTTTAGCCTACAATTATTGATTTTGTATTTGATTTTGAATTGCCTAGTAATAGGGATTTTTTTTTTACAAATATTTCAGAATTCATTGGGTGACACATTACCTTTAGCTATACAGAATATCTCACCACCATGCATTTCCATCTCCTCTCTCTTCTTTATTAATTTCTCGAGCGCGCAGACAGTTTAGGGAAATATGTTTCGTTGCGATGTTCCCGAACAGATTTCACTTGGTTTACCAAATCAAGCACTAGGTAGCTGCAGGAACAAGGTTGGAGACCCAATGCCGTACAGTGTTTGGGCGGAATGTCACCTATCGGGCAGCGAGAGCATGCTCCTCAAAACAGCGGTTGATGCGTGTAGAGGAATAAGTGTTTTTATTTGTTTCTCAGCTGCTCATATTAAGCACAATTCCGCTATAAACACCGAAGTAACTTACAAAACGGACCGTCGGGAAAGCGCGCTGCCTCAGTTCGCTGTTCAAGTGCGTACAGATGTCATGTCTTTTTTTCCCCCTGTTCCTGTTCCTGCCCATTTAATAATGGGCCATTCTAAATCGGAACTAATTTGACATATTGGTCAAGACCAGATTAAACTGAGAATAGTCTGATGGGTGAAAATATAAGCATTTGATGGGAGAACAGCTGTGCAGTCTGAGGCAAGGAACAGAGCAAGCTTTTCTCCAATCATCAATCATCAATTAGTCGCGTCATGCAACCCATACATGTTTTGATTTCTCACAGCTGAAGTTGCCAAATAACTCTAAATCTAGCATATAGGACCAGTTTCAAATGATCACTTTTATGCTCAAACATAGACATTTCATATGCGCACTCGCGCCGTAATGGGAATAATATTTTATTTATATTTTATTCAGCTAAGTTCAATTATACTCTTCTTACTATACAATCAAATCAAATAATAGCATGGGACTTATAACCATATATTGTCAGCTAATTGGACAAGCCTACAGCCTATGTCATACAGCATAGCCAGATAACTAAAATATATTTTCTACTTATTATTTCTTTAGACCTGACTAAATTAAATAATGCATTTGTGATGGTGTATATTAAATGTCTCTATTAGGCTTTTTTTTAATGTCGATGTTCCAAAGGCATGCATTAACCAGCGGCTTGTAGGCTGGAGGCCTGGAGATGCTGATTGAGTTGTATGTTAATTACCGCTCAATTACCATGAGACGGGGCAGTCTTTTGCTTGATAATAACCTGCTGACAAAAATTAATGACCGACACAGCCCCTACCTCTGACTTCTGTGATGTTATTGTATGTGCAGCATAAAGCCCCAGTGGCATGGATGAATACAGAATCAGTATTAAATATGGGGTCTCTTGGAGGGGACCCCTGGATCAACTGGATGGGACATCACTCATATGTATTGCTTCTATTTCCCCTACTTTTATAATGACTAAATAATTCACCATAAAATTCATTCCAGGGAAATGAACTGGACCCCCCCCCGCCGCAGATCTACCCTTTGACCCCAGTGAAATCATCAACAGTGGTCAGTATATCACATGACTGGCTTTGGGAAACATCCAAACAAACTTGTATTTGTTGGGCTTAAACAGTAAATAAACTGCTTTATGTTATGATGAACAATAAGCTGAAGACTCTGTGTGTCCCAAATGGCATCCTATTCCCTATGTAGTGCACTACTTTTGCCCAGGTCCCAAATGGATCTGATCAGATCAAATGTAGTGCACTATAGAGGGAATAGGAACCATTTAGGATGTAGCCTAAGATCTTCCCTAATGTGTACAGATGTGTGTCATTGTGAAGTCTAATGTGCTTGGTATGGTAGGCCTCTGCTAGTGACAGGCCTTCATATTTGTAAAGTGGACATGTAAGTAAAAGTGGATGAGGAAGAGGATGCCAGGGAATAGCAGTCACCCCTAGCATTACTTTTTCAGATCAATTTTTGCATCCCAAATGGCACTCTATTCCCTATTTAGGCCTGTTTTATAATCCCTCTGCTTACCTAAACTGATATGAGCTGGACTGGGACTAGAGAGAGAATTATACTGGAAAAATAGTATTACATTCAATTAAAGTTGATTGCAATGGAAGGTAGAACGCAAAAAAAAGCCTCTGAATATTATGTACAGCAACTTACATTAAAAAATGGTCATTGTTCAAAGTCCCGTATAGTAATTCAAGTATGTATGCTTTGATGGTGAGTGGTTGGTTCAAGTGAAATATCACCACATGATTTTGTAAATCTGAATTGTCCACAAGAATACATACAGTATTGATACTTACAAAAGAGGAAGTGGTTATGAAAGTGTATCTGGATTTTGGCGCATGGTCAGTTGCACATTTTGAATGTACTTTTCAGACCAACTACTGTTTGTGACATTGTTATGTCTAATAATAAAAAACTAAAGGGGACAGACTCAACAGTGTAACTTTTTCACTTTCTGTTAAGGGTGGTAAAGGGTAACACTAGTCACTCACTACTGTACAGTCGTATACGTAACAAGTCTGTGATCCTCTGCCTTCTTGGGACACGTCTCCCTCGTAAGAGATGTTTCTTACCTCAATGGGATCGACCTGTATAAAGGCTAAATAAATCCATTGCAGGACTAATAAACACAATATGCCGACGAACGTTTGAAAGCAGCAGGTGGACCTTCTATATCGGCTCTGACCAGAACATCAGTCGATAAAGAAACATGCGAGTCTGCTTTCTAGGCGTCTCAATTAGCATCCCAATCAACAGCAGCTAATTGTCTCTATGCTACAGTGAACATCTCATTGACAGCTAATGGGACTTCACACAATTATAATTTAACCATGACTCATGAATCACACATTTAATAACCATTATGTCTGAGTCCCAAATGAGACTCTGTTCCCTACGTAGTGCGCTACTTCTGACCAAGCCCCATAGAGCTCTGGTCCAAAGTAATATACAGAATAGGGTCTCATTTGGGGATACAGGCTGTCTTTTCCAAAGAGTTTCTGCTGGAGGCCTGTAATGACAACACACAGTTAGTGCTAAGTGATTATTTTATTTCGTTGCAGTAGTCTATGCCCCTGGATTTTTGCAACTGCAGTCATTGTCAATTCTCACATGGGCATCCCTAGTATCTAGGTGGGCGAGGGCAGTGTGGAGTGCAATTGTGGTTGCGTAGTCTTTTGGATCTGTTGGAGCGGTATGCAAATTGGAGTGGGTCTAGGGTTTCCGGGATGATGGAGTTGTGTGCCATAACCAGCCTTTCAAAGCACTTCATGATTACAGATGTGAGTGCTACAGGGCATTAGTCATTGTGGCAGGTAGCTTTAGAGTTCTTGGGAACAGGAATGATGGTGGTCAGCTTGAGACGCGTAGGGATTACAGACTGGGACAAGGAGAGTTTGAAAAGGACCGTGAATATACCGACCAGCATGTTCTGCGCATGCTCTGAGAACGCGTCCCGGAATACCATCCGACCCTGCAGCCTTACGAGTGTTGACCTGATTAAAAACCTTACACAAGTCGGACTCAGAGGGCGAGATCACCCAGTCCTCTTGGTCAGTGGAGGCCCTCATGCACGACTCGGTGTAGTTTTTGTCCTAGCGTGCATAAAATGTATTGAGTTCGTCTGGTAGAGAGACATCGTTGGACAGATATACGGCTGGGTCTTGTAGTGCACTCCTCTTGACCAGGGCCCATAGGGAATCGGGTGCTATTTGGGATGCAGACATACTCACAAAGGCTATTACCTCAGGCTAACTAGTGCTGGTTATTCCAATATGTATGGAAAACATAACATAGATTATGGGTGTAGGACAATAACTTAAAGGTACCATCATTAAAGGAGTTGCTTGCAATAATTGTCTGAGAGGAAAATGAACAGTTCACAGAGATTAATTGGGCAATCTTTTCTCACAGCAGTCTGCTCCTTTCTTCCTCAACCATCTCTCCATCTCCTCCATTTTGTTTTTCCTTCCCAGCCCCACAGTCTATCTTTATGCGCCTCATCAATGTGTCAGTGTGTTTAATTTCCCCAGATCCCTGTGTGTAGTACCTAACTCCAGCCTTCTCAGGGGGTAAATGGGTGCGTAGGCTACTACAGTAGCCAAGGTCTGGATGATGACATTATTTTACTATAGGCCTACCAGATACTGACATAGGCCTATCAGACACTGTCATAGCCCTACCAGGAACTACACTGCCTGCCTGCTGAGGGTAAATATATGTATATCTGGAGATCTAGTATTATTTGTCAAGGGGTACTGATACAGACTGCCTTGTATTTATTGCCTATTTAATAGACGTAATATTATTACTGAAAGGAGAGGGAGAGAAACATCTATGTCACGAGCCCCCACTATGGTACTTTCAGCATTCTGCAATTACCTTATGTAAATCCTGGCCTGCTATTTAAAATGCATTGAATTTCCATGGAAAATGATCCACCACTGCCGCTTGAACCTCGTTAATAACGGTGACAAGCCAGATGACATTTGGAATACTTACAAGCTTACATAGCATTGCAAACACTTCCTTCGGCACCTCGCTCTCTAATTCTCTCTCCCGCTTCCACGCTCTGTGACCACCCATTTACAAAAAGGATAACTTTGAATGAAGTACTCTGGCAAATTAGTTATTTCTTTAAGTGAATGGGTTTTCCTGCAAAAGGCCGACTAGGAAGTGTTCAATCTTTGATCATGCGGCGAGCTTGAAGTGGAGTGCACTGGCTCTCGCAAACATCAATGAAATAGGTTTAAATCCCACCTTCTATTAGCGCATAGACTATTCGCTCGTAGACTGCACTATTGTCAAGGGCAGATTGGAACGGCAGTGAATTCCTGCATGAACTAAATCACTGTGTGGCGCTGACCATTGAATATGGATCATACAACATCCAAAGGTGTATTTTGTAGACAAAAATGTTACTCAGTTACAACACAGTAATTGATGGATCTTGGCCTAGGAAAAAGGTTTGACAGGTTAATTTGATGCTCAAATCAAATCAAATGTTATTAGTCACATGCGCCGAATACAACCTTATAGTGAAATATTTACTGACGAGCCCCTAACCAACAATGCATAAAATAAAAAAATACAGATAAGAAATAAAAGTAACAAGTAATTAAAGAGCAGCAGTAAAATAACAATAATGGGACAATGTACAGGGGGGTACCGATACAGAGTCAATGTGCGGGGGCACCGGTTAGTTGAGGTAATATGTACATGTAGGTAGAGTTATTAAGGTGACTATGCATAGATGATAACAACAGAGAGTAGCAGCAGTGTAAAAGAGGGGGGGGGGGCAATGCAAATAGTCTAGGTAGCCATTTGATTAGGTGTTCAGGAATCTTATGGCTTGGGGGTAGAAGCTGTTTAGAAGCCTCTTGGATCTAGACTTGGTGCTCCGGTACCGCTTTCTGTGCGGAAGCAGAGAGAACAGTCTATGACTAGGGTGGCTGGGGTCTTAACAATTTGTAGGGCCTTCCTCAGGAAGCTTGGCCCCAGTGATGTACTGGGCCATTCACACTACCCTCTGTAGTGCCTTGCGGTCGGAGACCTAGCAGTTGCCATACCAGGCAGTGATGCAACCACTGATGCATACTCTCAATGGTGCAGCTGTAGAACCTTTTGAGGATCTGAGGACCCATGCCAAATCTTTTCAGTCTCAGTCACGACTGTCTTGGTGTGCTTGGACCATGTTAGTTTGTTGGTGATATGGAACTTGAAGCTCCCAACCTGCTCCAATACAGCCCCATCAAAGATAATAAGGGTGTGCTCAGTCCTCTTTTTCCTGTAGTCCACAATCATCTCCTTTGTCTTGATCATGTTGAGGGAGAGGTTGTTGTCCTGGCACCACATGGCTAGGTCTCTGACCTCCTCCCTATAGGCAGTCTTGTCGTTGTCGGTGATCAGGCCGTGTCTTCGGCAAACTTAATGATGGTGTTGGAGTTGTGCCTGGCCGTGCAGTCATGAGTGAACAGGGAGTACAGAAGGGGACTGAGCACGCACCCCTGAGGGGCCCCTGTGTTGAGGATCAGTGTGGCGGGTGTGTTGTTACCTACCCTTACCACCTGGGGGTGGCCTGTCAGGAAGTCCAAGATCCGGTTGTAGAGGGAGGTGTTTAGTCCCAAGGTGCTTAGCTTATTGATTAGCTTTGAGGGCACTATGGTGTTGATCGCTGAGCTGTAGTCAATGAATAGCATTCTCACATAGGTGTTTCTTTTGTCCAGGTGGGAAAGGGCAGTGTGGAGTGCAATAGAGATTGCATCATCTGTGGATCTGTTAGTGCGGTATGCAAATTGCAGTGGGTCTAGGGTTTCTGGGACAATGGAGTTGATATGAGCCATGAGCAGCCTTTCAAAGCACTTCATGGCTTCAGTCATGAGTGCTATGGGTCGGTAGTCATTTAGGCAGGTTACCTTTTAGTGTTCTTGGGCACAAGTACTATGGTAGTCTGCTTAAAACATGTTGGTATTATAGACTCAGACAGGGTGAGGTCGAAAATGTCAGTGAAGACATTTGCCAGTTGGTCAGCACATTTTCCCAGTACACGTCATGGTAATCCATCTGGCCTTGCGGCCTTGTGAATGTTGACCTGTTTAAAGGTCTTACTCACATCGGCTGCGGAGAGCGTGATCACACAGTCGTCCAGAACAGCTGACGCGCTCATGCATGTTTCAGTGTTATTTGCCTCGATGTGAGCATAGAAGTGGTTTAGCTCGTCTGGTAGGCTTGTGTCACTGGGCAGCTCTCGTCTGTGCTTCCCTTTTTTTAGCCTGTAATAGTTTGCAGGCCCTGCCACATCCGACGAGTGTCAGAGCCGGTGTAGTACGATTCGATCTTAATCCTGTATTGACACTTTGCTTGTTTGATGGTTCGTCAGAGGGCATAGTGGGATTTCTTATAAGCTTCCGGGTTAGAGTCCCAATCCTTGAAAGCTCCAGCTCTAGCCTTTAGCTCAGTGTATTTGTTGCCTGTAATCCATAGCTTCTGGTTGGGGTATGTACGTACGGTCACTGTGGGGACGACGTCATCGATGCACTTATTGATGAAGCCAATGACTGATGTGGTGTACTCCTCAATTCCATCGGAGGAATCCCGGAACAATACTACACACATAATGACACACTGCCTATCAACACAGAGAGAACGTGTGAGAACACATGTCCTCTTATTTATCTACAGTACCCTGGACAAATGGTGCCTCCTGTTCCGTTGCAGTTGATTACACCTGTTCTGGACTTATGCAGTCAGAGTGAACTGGTGACGTAGATACCATCAGTAATGTTATTGGAGGTCAACAGAAGGTAAATGATATCATTTCACCCATCTCCATCTCCATGCACCAGTCATGGCTAATGTTAGAGGTGGATGCATGGGGGCCAGTGGCACATCGCTCCTCGTAACTGTCAACGAACCTGCTCCTCTGGTGTGAAATACAGCCCTCTGTTTGCTGTTATATATTGGTCTGTTAAAGCAGTTAATTTGTCAAATAAAATGTCCTCTGACTTGGTATGCAAGTGGTGTTTTTATGCTCTTGTCAAACAAATGTCATGGAATTTGGACGGTTGACATGTTTGAGGCATGCCATCTGTCATTCCTGAAATTCTTCATTTTTTGGGGGTATAAATCAAGCAGAATAATTCCTCATTGAAAAAGATCCAGGGAACAGGAGGGATGAAGCCAATCTTTTCCTGAGCACAGAGATGAATTATGCTAATTAATGCCTATCCATCGCCATTTGAAAAAACATAAATACAAGTTGAGAAAATGTGGGTAGAAATGCAGTAGGTAACGTCCACTGACTGACTCAAGCAGCCCAGAAAAGCCTCTCCCAACCCCCCTGCTCCTGTCCTGACACTAGCAGCCCACCTGCATAAAGAAAAGACTAAAACACTGAGGTGACATCAATGATTCATGGCTCATAATGGACAGCCCCATACCTCATCCCCTACAGGCCCTGTGAGAGGGAGATCAGGGGCTGTTCTGGAACCACACAGGACCTGATAGAAAAACACCAGCAGCATATGGCGCATTTCACTTCAAACATTCACCCTGGGACTCCGTGTTGCATCCCAAATGGCACCCTATTCCCTACATAGTGCTCTACTTTTGACCTGGCACCATAGGGCTCTGGTCAAAAGAAGTGCACTATGTAGGGAATAGGGTGCCATTTGGGACACCGCATTGGCTTGTAGCCTTCCACACTGTGGTCTGCTAGTCATGAATTATAGAAATGAGCTAATTGTTTTCTCATTTGGAAATTCAGGGGCCTGGCCCTCAATTCTCCACCCGTTTTTTAATAGCCTCTGTGCAGTGGTTGGTACATGATTCAATAGGACCGACCGGTACGTCATTCTGACATTTTTTCCAAATCAGAGGTGGTCCACTTTTTTTTAATCAAAACGGAGCAAGAGCAAAGTTTAAAAGCGGACCTCAGATCATAAATGAACACATACAGGTAACTGCCAAAATAAAGTAAACACCTACATAAAGTGTCTTAATAGGGTGTTGGGCTACTAAGAGCCGCCAGAACAGCTTCAATGCACCTTGGCATAGATTCTAAAGTGTCTGGAACTCTATTGGAGGGATGCGACACCATTCTTCCACAAGAAATTCCATCATTTGGTGTTTTGTTTATTGTGGTAGAAAACACTGTCTCAGGTGCCACTCCAGAATACCCCATAAGTGTTCAATTGGGTAGAGATCTGGTGACTGACACACACACACACACACACACACACACACACACACACACACACACACACACACACACACACACACACACACACACACACACACACACACACACACACACACACACACACTTTAAACCCCCTATGCTCCTTTGAGACCACTCTTTCAAAGTCACTGAGATCTCTTCTTCTAGCCATGGTAGCCAAATAATGTGCAGCTGGGCATATTTAAACACTATATATACACAAGTATGTGGACAAGCCTTCAAATGAATGGATTCAGCTATTCAGTTGCTGACAGGTGTATAAATCCAGCACACAACCATACAATCTCCATAGACAAACATTGGCAGTAGAATGGCCTTACTGAATAGCTCAGTGACTTTCAACATGGCACCATCATAGGACCTTTCCAACAAGCCAGTTCATCAAAATGATGCACTGCTAGAGCTACCCCGGTCAACTGTGAAAAAGTGCTGTTACTGTGAAGTGGAAATGTCTAGGAGCAACAACGGCTCAGCCCGAAGTGGTAGGCAACACAAGCTCACAAAATGGGACCGCCGAGTGCTGAAGCATGTAGTGTGTAAAAATCATCCGTCCTCGGTTGCAACATTCACTACCAAGTTCCAAAAATTAATTCTCTGGAGTGATGAATCACACTTCACCATCTGGCAGTTTGACGGTCGAATTTGGGTTTGGCGGATGCCAGGAGAACGCTAAATGTCCCAATGTATAGTGCCAAATGTAAAGTTTGGTGGAGGAGGAGTAATGGTCTGGGGCTGTTTCATGGTTCGGTCTAGGCCCCTTAATTCGGGAAATCTTAGTGCTACAGCATACAATGACATTCTAGATGATTCGTTGCTGCCAACTTTGTGGCAACAGTTTGGGGAAGGCCCTTTCCTGTTTCAGCATGACAATGCCCCTGTGCACAAAGCGAGGTTCATACAGAAATGGTTTGTCGAGATCGGTGTGGAAGATCTTGACTGGCCTGCACAGAGCCCTGACCTCAACCCCATCAAACACCTTTGGGATGAATTGGAACGCCGACTGTGAGCCAGGCCTAATCGCCCAACATCGCCCGAACTCACTAATGCTCTTGTGGCTGAATGGAAGCAAGACCACGCAGCAATGTTCCAACATCTAGTGGAAAGCCTTCCGAGAAGAGTGGAGGCTGTTATAGCAGCAAAGGAGAAACCAACGCCATATTAATAATGCCCACAATTTTGGAATGAGATGTTCAGGAGAGTGTCCTCATACTTTTGATCATTACGTGCATATGACCCTAAGCATGATGGGATGCTTGCTTAGCGAGTACCACTTCATCCCATTTTGGGCCCATACCTGGCTGGAACACGTGACCGCCCTCCTCAAGCAACTTAGCTAAAAGCTAGCGAATGAGGCGACGTGAGCGGGACACTTAACTCTGTGGAGTACGTTTCACACATTCCCAGGAACAGAGAAGAAGCCATCTGACATGAAGAGGTAGCATGTTAGCACGAATGTGATCTGACAATTCCCGCAGAGTTTGTGTGTGTGTGGAGGAGAACAAGGTGTTCTGATTAATTTGGGAGATGGAGGAGATAGCTGTTTTACAACCTCTCATTAATGTTCTCCTATAGAATCTAGTACAGTAGCTCGCACATACACATGCGCGTGCACGCACACACACACACACACACACACACTAGCAAAACCTGTTAGCATGAATTCCCCTGATGGAGTCCCTGGCTCTGGTGAGTTAGATACTAATTAGGCCATCTTGATGAGCGTTTTGAACATGCTGTTTAGGAGAAACCTATTTAATAATTAATAGTGTGTCTGTGTGTGTTAGCTAGCCAGGAACCTCAAATAAACCCAAAACAAACCTGAGTAGATCAACTATCTTGTAATACTTCAACAATCACTGCACCTGGTACTCGACTTCAATCTCTCCTGCCCTCTATGCCGCTCCTTGATTCAGAAACAAGACAATATTGATTCCAGAAAAATGCAGAAGCACTCTCTATCAATTCCCTGGGCTTGTATCCTGCCATCCTCGCTCTCCCTCTCTATTCTCTCTCTTTTGGCCTCCCCTCCCTCTCTCTCTCAGCCACAGGGAAGCTATTCTCTTTTGAGGCCACATGCGCTGCTTGCCAACTCTCTCATAAGCTCAATGCGTTTAGCCTCCGTTGTCGTCTTAATTCATTAGCTCACACATTTTTTTACGGACATATATAAATTGCGTTTATATCACTGCCAGGGAACTACGCAGGCAAAGTGGGTCGATCATATATTATGTTGATCCTCCTTGGCTCCAGTTAAACCTATACATTACATTTGAGTTTGTCGCAACGCAGCGCAGCCCTGGCAGTGCCTGGTATAAGAGGTATAATTCTTCTTTGTTGCGCTGTCATGAGTCTAATCTCTCCACAGGGACACCAGCTCTGCTGTCACTGGCTGGCTGCAGGGTGGATGGAGAGATCTGTAATCAAGGGGTAGTATGAGGAATGCGGGGAACGAGGGATGAGTAATCGAGGGATATGAGAGCTAGAGTACCCACACATTGTTCTCTGCTTCTTTCAGAGAGACAGAGACTTCCACTAAATTTAGGCCTACACTACGTGCTTTTAGAATCTGCCACCACCGTCAACAATGACATGGCCCAGTTTTTATATCCACTCGGTATCCGACATTCTGCATCCCACCCCCTTCTTCCTCCTCATCCTGAATGGAATGTTTCTAAACTGAAGGCACCACAAACCTCAAGATGGCTACTAATAAGGAAAAGCCATGAAATCGCTGGACTGAGTCAGTATGCCATCACTCCGTTTCTTTGTTACTGTACAACCAGGGATGTTGCTTAGGACATGAAAATATCAAATACAACCATTTCATTCTCGCTCAATATGGTGTAGGTTTATCTGTGATTGATAAAGAACTTTATTGGTCACAACAACTTCTTCTTGAAAACCTACCAGAGAACCACCTTTTAGCATCGGTCCTCCTCCCTGCAATGTCTTAACCTCACCACGAGGGGACAGTGAAGAACACATTTTAGCCATCATCTCCAGTCAGATGCAGACGCTTCTTTCTCAATACCTGCCTCGGGCTGTGCTGTTGTTTATTCTCCTCGGATTACTTTCCTCAAACCTCCGTCCTCCTCCGCAACTGAGACAGAGCCTGCGACCCAAATTGCACCCGATTCCATACATAGTGCACTATGTTTGACCTGAGCCCAAGGAGTGCACTAAATATGGAATAGGGTGCCATTTGAGACACAGGCAGAAAGAGATGGCAGCAGTGCTCTCCAGCTAAAACCTTTCTGGTGTAGCCATGTGGGTACACAACACACCCCCTCACTGCGGTTTGGTTCAGTTCTTCTAGCTCTCCATGTAAGTCAGCCATATTGATGCCAGGCGATTCATGTGATGCCAGGCCCTGATTATTGAAGGCAGGAGGAAGAGGGGGGTTTGGTCCCAGGGTGGAGGCGGTGTACATGGGGAGGTTTGTTAGTGAAGTCCCTCTGGCTGTCTCTGAGGTGGAGCCTCAGCCTGCAGTAATTGATTTGTCAATCTGGGACCATCTGGTGTGTCACAGAGAGGGAGATGAGGCTCAATCTGCTCTCCTGACAGAGAGAGGGACACCGGGCCACTCTGAAAGAGCAGGGGTAGGACAAATAATAGGCACATACACACACCCGCACACACACCATTTTGCTTTTAATGCCCACCATCAGAGCTGCTATTGGTGAATCTATGCCCTGTGAAGGGATGCCCTGTACTTTGAGGTCCCCCTCTACATGCCCATGCTGGTATTGTGACCATTGTTAACAACAAGCAGCCTAATTGTCCGCCAACTCCTATCAGCCCTCTGTAGTGCGCATCACTGCACGCTCCCTGTGGCTGTGACATGGCTGGGAGGGTGACATACGGTGGGACAGGGCATGGAAGGGTATCGGAGAGAGCACCCAAACGGAAACAAACAAATGCCTTAACCCCACTACAGGCCCCTGGGAGTCTGGGGTTAGAGCTGGTCATGTGGACTCTGTGACAGGGACAGGCCCCACGTGGCCTAATGATTAGGGTTAGCTTGAGGGGACAGAGTGATATACATTGAGTGTACAAAACGTGAAAGACACCTTCCTAAATTTTAGTTGCACGCCCCATTTTGCCCTCAGAAAAGCCTCGATTCGTCGGGGGAAGGACTCTACAAGCTGTCAAAGGCATTCCACAGGGATGCTGGCCCATGTTGACTCCAATGCTTCCCACAGTTGTGTGAAGTTGGCTGTATGTCCTTTGGGTGGTGGACCATTCTTGATACACAGGATGAATCCTTTAACCTGTTTCCTTCTTTTCCTCTACACTGATTTGAAATGGATTTAAACAAGTGACTTCAATAAGGGATCATAGCTCTTACCTGGATTCACCTGGCCTGTCATGGAAAGAGCATTTGTCCTTATTGTTTTGTTCACTTAGTGCCTTTGCAAAAGTACTCAGACCCCTTGGTTTTTCTTCACATTTCATTTCGTCGCAAAGTGGGATTAAAATAGATTTAATCGGAAAAAAAGTCGGAAATATACACAAAATACTCTGTCAAACTGGAATAAAAATGTGTAAGATTCATTTAAAAAATCTAATCAGATAAAAAGTTACATGGACTGTGTGTGAAATAATAGGGGTTGATGTGATTTTTAAATGACTAACCCTTCCTCTGTCCCCCCTACATACAACATCTGTAAGGTCCCTCAGTCAAGTGTTGAGTTTCAGGAAACAGATTCAACTACAAAGACATGCAAAGCCTTTATGTTTGGGGCAAATCCAATACAACGCATCCTCCTTATGTTTAAGCATGATAGTGGCTGTATCATGGTATGTGTATGCTTGACACTGGGGAGTTTTTCAGGATAAAAATGAACAGGATAGGGCTAAGCACAGGCACACACAAGGTCAAATCTACACGGGCTGCTTACCAAGAACACACTGAATGTTCTTAAATTGCCAAGTTACAGCTTTTAATTTGAATTTTATTTTAAAATTTCACCTTTATTCAACCAATTAGGCCAGTTGAGAACAAGTTCTCATTTAGAACTGCGTCCTGGCCAAGATGAAGCAAAGCAGTGCAACCAAACGCAACAACACAGGGTTACACATAAACAAACCTACAGTCAATAACACAATAGAAAAGTAAAATTGAAAAACATCTATTTACAGTGTGTGCAGATGCAGGGAGGTAGACAATAAATACGCCATAGAGATCAAATAAATTCAACTTAGCATTAATACTGGAGTGATAGATGTGCAGATGATGATATGCAAGTAGAGATACTGGGGTGCAAAAGAGCAAGAGGGTAGGTAATAATATGGGGATGAGGTAGTTGGGTGGGCTATTTACAGATTGGCTGATACAAGGTACAGTGATCGGTAAGCTGCTCTGACAGCTGATGCTTAAAGTCAGAGAGGGACATACAGTGGGGAGAACAAGTATTTGATCCACTGCCGATTTGGCAGGATGTCCTACTTACAAAGCATGTAGAGGTCTGTAATTTTTATCATAGGTACACTTCAACTGTCGGAATCTAAAACAAAAATCCAGAAAATCACATTGTATGATTTTTAAGTAATTAATTTGCATTTTATTGGATGACATAATTATTTGATACATCAGAAAAGCAGAACTTAATATTTGGTACAGAAACCTTTGTTTGCAATTACAGAGATCATACATTTCCTGTAGTTCTTGACCAGGTTTGCACACACTGCAGCAGGGATTTTGGCCCACTCCTCCATACAGACCTTCTCCAGATCCTTCAGGTTTCGGGGCTGTCGCTGGGCAATACGGACTTTCAGCTCCCTCCAAAGACACTCTATTGGGTTCAGGTCTGGAGACTGGCTAGGCCACTCCAGGACCTTGAGATGCTTCTTACGGAACCACTCCTTAGTTGCCCTGGCTGTGTGTTTCGGGTCGTTGTCATGCTGGAAGACCCAGCCACGACCCATCTTCAATGCTCTAACTGAGGGAAGGAGGCTATTGGCCAAGATTTCGAGATACATGGCCCCATCCATCCTCCCCTCAATACGGTGCAGTCGTCCTGTCCCCTTTGTAGAAAAGTATTCCCAAAAGAATGATGTTTCCACCTCCATGCTTCACGGTTGGGATGGTGTTCTTGGGGTTGTACTCATCCTTCTTCTTTCTCCAAACACGGTGAGTGGAGTTGAGACCAAAAAGCTCTATTTTTGTCTCATCAGACCACACGACCTTCTCCCATTCCTCCTATGGATAATCCAGATGGTCATTGGCAAACTTCAGACGGGCCTGGACATGCGCTGGCTTGAGCAGGGGGACCTTGCGTGCGCTGCAGAATTTTAATCCATGACGGCGTAGTGTGTTACTAATGGTTTTCTTTGAGACTGTGGTCCCAGCTCTCTTCAGGTCATTGACCAGGTCCTGCCGTGTAGTTCACCTTCCTCATAATCATTGATGCCCCATGAGGTGAGATCTTGCATGGAGCCCCAGACCAAGGGTGATTGACCGTCATCTTGAACTTCTTCCATTTTCTAATATTTGCGCCAACAGTTGTTGCCTTCTCACCAAGCTGCATGCCTATCGTCCTGTAGCCCATCCCAGCCTTGTGCATGTATACAATTGAACCTTGATGTCCTTACACAGCTCTCTGGTCTTGGCCATTGTGGAGAGGTTGGAGTCTGTTTGATTGAATGTGTGGACAGGTGTCTTTTATACAGGTAACAAGTTCAAATAGGTGCAGTTAATACAGGTAATGAGTGGAGAACTAACAGGTCTGTGAGAGCTGGAATTCTTACTGGTTGGTAGGTGATAAAATACTTATGTCATGCAATAAAATGCAAATTAATTACTTAAAAATCATACAATGTGATTTTCTGGATTTTTGTTTTAGATTCAGTCTCTCTCAGTTGAAGTGTACCTATGATAAAAATGACAGACCTCTACATGCTTTGTAAGTAGGAAAACCTACAAAATTGTCAGTGTATCAAATACTTGTTCTCCCCACTGTATAAGACTCCAGCTTCAGTGATTTTTGCAATTCGTTCCAGTCATTGGCAGCAGAGAACTGGAAGGAAAGGCGTTGTTGGCTTTGGGGATGACCAGTGAAATATACCTGCTGGAGCGTGTGCTACGGGTGGGTGCTGCTATGGTGACCAGTGAGCTGAGATAAGGTGGGGCTTTACCTAGCAAAGACTTATAGATGACCTGGAGCCAGTGGGTTTGGCGACGAATATGTAGCGAGGGGCAGCCAACAAGAGCATACAGGTCGCAGTGGTGGGTAGTATATGGGGCTTTGGTGACAAAACGGATGGCTCTATGATCGACTACATCCAATTTGCTGAGTAGAGTGTTGGAGGATATTTTGTAAATTACATTGCCGAAGTCAAGGATCGGCAGGATAGTCAGTTTTACGAGGGTATATTTGGCAGCATGAGTGAAGAAGGATTTGTTGCGAAATAGGAAGGATATTCTAGGTTTAATTTTGGATTGGAGATGCTTAACATGAGTCTGGAAGGAGAGTTTACAGTCTAACCAGAAACCTAGGCATTTGTAGTTGTCCACATATTCTAGATAAGAACCGTGCAGAGCAGTGATGCTAGTCGGGCGGGCGGGTGGGGGCAGCAATCGGGTGAAAAGCAGTTGGAGGCCACGGAAGGAGTGTTGTATGGCGTTGAAGCTTATTTGGAGGTATGTTAGCACAGTGTCCAAAGAAGGGCCAGATGTATACAGAATGGTGTTGTCGTGTCTTTACTATCATTAAACTGAAGACTTATAGTTTTTATCAAAGATTCTCTGTAATTAGTATTACGCGAATAAACTGATTAATCATGTAACTGTAATTAACTAGGAAGTTGGGGAACCAAGGAAAATATTCAGATTACAAAGTTATAATTTCCCAATATAACCTTTCAGATATTTTATATCTGATCAATTAGTCTTCGAATGAATGAATGATTTACTTTACCTCACGTTAGTCTCATTCCAAACGTTGTAAACTGTTGGTTATCTGCACGAACCCAGTCTTCACTATGAGTCATCCATACCTCAATTGTCTTAAATCATTTATTTATTAACTAACTAAACGATCACAGAAGTGCACACACAAACAAACAAAGTAAATATGGTTACAAGAAATGATAGGGAAATGTGCCCTAGTGGGCTAAACCGGCATGGCGGCTTGTTAGACAAAAGGGAAGTGGGGGTCGACTAAGAAGTCACTACAGAGTTGTGTTTGTGAGAGCAAGATTTCTGGCTCTCACAGACCTGTAACTTCTTCTTTAAGAGGCTCCTCTGTCCTCCACTCGTTACCTGTATTAATGGCACCTGTTTGAACTTGTTATCAGTATAAAAAACACCTGTCCACAACCTCAAACAGTCACACTCCAAACTCCACTATGGCCAAGACCAAAGAGCTGTCAAAGGACACCAGAAACAAAATTGTAGACCAGCACCAGGCTGGGAAGACTGAATCTGCAATAGGTAAGCAGCTTGGCTTGAAGAAATCAACTGTGGGAGCAATTATTAGGAAATGGAAGACATACAAGACCACTGATAATCTCCCTCAATCTGGGGATCTACGCAAGATCTCACCCCGTGGGGTCAAAATGATCACATCAACGGTGAGCAAAAATCCCAGAACCACACGGGGGGACCTAGTGAATGACCTGCAGAGAGCTGGGACCAAAGTAACAAAGCCTACCACCAGTAACACACTACGCCGTCAGGGCGGTGCCCGACGTGTCCCCCTGCTTTTTTTCTCATTTTGTCTGTCATAGTTGAAGTGTACCTATGATGGAAATTACAGGCCTCTCTCATCTTTTTAAGTGGGAGAACTTGCACAATTGGTGGCTGACGAAATGCTTTTTGCCCCACTGTAAGTTGACTGAGAACACCTCTGTGAGGTGGAAGAAATTCCTTTGTTCTCTATGAAACTTCACTATCTCTATACTGTGTGGCCATGAGGCAGGGTCTTCCCTAGGAATTTACAACCTCACTCTGACCACAGCAGTATGGTTGTAGAAGCAGAGAGCGGGGAATGGTGCTCGCTGTACCCAAAGAGGGCAACGTCATGAGAGCGTCGTCTGCGTAGAGGTGGATCAGAGAATCACCAGCAGCAAGAGCGACATCATTGATATATACATAGAAGAGAGTCGGCCCAAGAATTGAACCCTGTGGCACCCCCATTTGACACACTGAACTCTATCTGAGAAGTAGTTGGTGAACCAGGCGAGGCAGTCATTTGAGAAGCCAAGGCTGTTGAGTCTGCCGATAAGAATGCGTTGATTGAGAATGCGAAAACCTTGGCCAAGTGGAAAGCATGGCCAGCAATAGAAAAATGCTTATTGAAATTATTGATTAGCGTATATTTATCGGTGGTGACAGGGTTTTCTATCCATGTAGTGGGCAGCTGGGAGGAGGCTCTCTCTTTCTCCATGGACTTTACAGTTTCCCAAAACATTTTGGAATTAGTGCTACAGAAAGCACATTTCTGTTTGAAAAATCTAGCATTAGCTTTCCTAACTGACTGAGTATATTGGTTCCTGACTTCCCTGAAAGTTGCATATCACGGGGTCTATGCGATGCTAATGCGGGACGCCACTGGATGTTTTTGTGCTGGTCAAGGGCAGTCAAGTCTGGGGTGAACCAAGGGCTATATCTGTTCTTAGTTCTACATTTTTTGAACGGGGCATGGACATTTAAGATGGTGAGGGAAGCACTTTTGAAGAGCAACCAGGCATCCTCTACTGACGGATGAGGTTGATATCCTTCCAGGATACCCGGGCCAGGTCGATTAGAAAGGCCTCCTCGCTGAAGTGTTTTATGGAGTGCTTGATAGTGATGATGGGTGGTCGTTTGACCGCAGACCCATTACACACGCAGGCAATGATCGCGGAGATCCTGGTTGAAGACAGCAGGGGTGTATTTGGAGGGCCAGTTGGTCAGGATGATATCTAAGAGGGTGCCCATAGTTACAGATTTACGGTTGTACCTGGTAGACTCCTTGATAATTTGTGTGAGATTGAGGGCATCTATCTTAGATTGTAGGACGGCTGGGGTGTTAAGCATGTCCCAGTTTAGGTCACCTAACAGTACGAACTCTGAAGATAGAAGGGGGGTGATCAATTCATACATGGTGTCCAGGGCACAGCTGGGGGCTGAAGGGGGTCTATAACAAGCGACAACGGTGAGAGACTTTTGCTGGAAAGTTGGATTTTTAAAAGTATAAGCTCGAATTGTTTGGGCACAGACCTGGATAGTATGAGAGAACACTGCAGGCTATCACTGCAGTAGATTGCAACTCCGACCACTTTGGCAGTTCTATCTTGTCGGAAAATGTTATAGTTAGGGATGGAAATTTCAGGATTTTTGGTGGCCCTAAGCCAGGATTCCGACACAGCTAGGGACATCTGGGTTGGTGGAGTGTGCTAAAGCAGTGAATAAAACAAACTTAATGTTAACATGCATGAAACCAAGGCTTTTACGGTTACAGAAGTCAACAAATGAGAGCACCTGGGGAATGGGAGTGATGCTGGGGGCTGCAGAGCCTGGGTTAACCTCTACATCACCAGAGGAACGGAGGAGGAGTAGGTTAAGAGTATGGCTAAAAGGCTATACGAACTGGTCGTCTCGTGCGTTCGGAACAAAGAGTAAAAGGAGCAATTTCTGGGCGCGGAAGAATAGATTCAAGGCATAATGTACAGACAATGGTATGGGAGGGTGGGAGTACAGTAGAGGTAAGCCTAGGCATTGAGTGACGATGAGAGAGGTTTTTTCTCTTGAGGCACCATTTAAGCCAGGTGAGGTCACCGCATGTGTGGGGGGTGGAACAAAAGGGCTAGCTAAGGCATATTGAGCAGGGCTGGAGGCTCTACAGTGAAATAATACAAAAATCACTAACCAAAACAACAATAGGCAAGGCATATTGACATTATGGAGAGGCATGTGTAGCCGAGTGATCATAGGGCCCAGTGAGTAGCTCGGCGAGCTGGAGGCACGGCGATTCAGACAGCTAGCAGGCCTTAATTCTGCTTGAAATACTATGGTAAGACTTGAACATTCCTGTCTTGCCATGATCCCCAACAACTTGACAGACCTTGAAGAAATGTAGAAAGAATAATAGGCAAAATTTACACAATCCAGTTGTGGAAATCTCTTAGAGACTGAACCAAGAACACTCACAGCTGTAATTGCTGTCAAATGTGTTTCTAACATGTAAGTACTCAGAGAGCTGAATACTTATGCAACGACTATATTTTATAAAAATAAAAAGAGAGAAATACTGGGACAGCTTCAGATCATTCTGTTATTTCACATGCAATCCCATGACCACACACACACTTACGCACACACATGCACACGTACACACGCACGTCTACAACCTTCTCATAAGGTGAAACCACAGAGACTGGCCTTACTCCCAGACACAACAACAGATAGCTCATATCCAGCCATGCCTCTCTGCTCTATCAGCAAGAAGAGTGGGAGGAAGACTGAAACTCCAGATAATGTACAAAACAACAGGTGCTGCTTTAGTGCATGGTTGACATGCTTTGATAAATGTAGAAATTCTTTCATATCTAACTGGATGGTGGTGTGCTTATCGGAGGAGAGAGAGAGAGAGCGAGGTAGAAAGAGAGCGGTAGAGAGAGTGAGATAGAGAGAGAGAGCAAGACAGGCAGGCCTCAGTAGCAGCAAGGTGGACCTCTGAATTATGTAGATTGAGGAACCCCCCTTTCCTCCCTCTCACGGAGGAGTTGAGACAAAGGCCAGGGTCAGAGTTCATATGTCCGAGGCGTGATTACAAAGGGAGCGTTCAGGGGTCAGCCATAGCGAGAGGAGAGAGCATGACCAGAGAGGAATAGGTGAAGCTAGAGGGTTTACTCTGCCCAAAATCTGTCCACGAAAATAAGACCAAGAAGTGAGGAATTTTTGTATGGAGGTCAATGAGAGTGTGTCAAATTTAGTCAACAAAAATGTGAATTGCTGCGTCGCTACATGGGACTTATTTGATCAAATATACGTTTTTTAATGGTTATGAAGGCAATGATATAAGTAGGTGCATGTGACATTTCGGAAACTTTATATCGAAGTTGTGCCTGTTGTTCATACGCGTATCTGCCCTCTCATTGGCTAGAAAGGTAACACCTGAAATCACAACCTCTCTCCTGCCTTCCATCTTTAAGGACATTTCGAGCAGTCACGCGACCATCTTGTCAATATAATAGATCATCTTTGGCATGACACAACCCCAACAAGAGGAGGAAGGAGGGGGAAGGGGGGGGAAGAATAGGAGTACAGGGAGGAGGAAGATGATGGGGAGGAGGAGGGGGAGGATAGGAGGAGTACAGGGAGGAGGAAGAAGATGGGGAGGAGGGGGAGGATAGGAAGAAGGAGAGAGAGATGTTCCCGGTCAGGCTCTAAGGGAAGAATTGAAGTTTGAAACTCGCCTGGAAACTTACTACAGAAATACATATAGTGTGTGCAAAACTCCTATCATGTGAAGAATGGATTAGTTTGGCTCGGGTCAGGGTTGGTGTTCCTCAGGGTTTTGTTGTGTCACCACTGGAGGTCTCTGTGGTGCTGTCTGTCCAGAAAGGTGTTACAGAAAAGAGTCTGTTGCTCTTTTTAAAAACTACAAAGAACTTCTTCTACATTGCGTCAAAAACGATTGGGATTAGTGTATGGGAAGGGTCCACTTAAACACAGCCGATCGGTCAGCAGAAAGATGTCTGGCTCCAAATCCCAATGAAAAGGTTTCGATCTTCTCTTGTATTGGGACCAAACCTTCATGTCACGGATACCGTAGCTGGGTTTTGTTTTTGTATGACTCTAAGGCGTAAGTTGGGATATTGTTTCCAAGCTCCATTGAAAACAGGTGCTAAGTCTAACCAGTTGTTCTTTGTCCTAGCAAGACTTTGGGGTTTTGAGAGGGGAGCCAAGCCAACACCTGCCCACATCTCTCACTGCTTCCACAGGAAAACACAAACCAGCCATTAAGAAGAACAACAACACATATAACTGTAACTTGAAAACAAAAAAATGCAAATTCCACTTTATATCCTTGATAATAGTCCTTTATATTGACAGTGATATATGGGCTATACTATAATCACAGCTAGCTGAAACTGTGTAAATTATGGAGAGTGGAGATGTGTGCGTTTGGTTTAACTCTGGGCACAGCTGTGCAGGGGGGGGTCTGATGTCATGTTTAATGGGGGTCCGTGGGGATGTGGAGGGGGGAAACAGACGGGGGAGACGAAACCAGATCCCTGGCCTCCTCTGCCTTGCAACTCTGAGAGGACGACAGCGTGTAGCCACCTGCTGCATACATAGCACAGATTTGACCTCTCAGTTAGAAGAGAAGAGAAGAGAAGAGAAGAGAAGAGAAGAGAAGAGAAGAGAAGAGAAGAGAAGAGAAGAGAAGAGAAGAGAAGAGAAGAGAAGAGAAGAGAAGAGAAGAGAAGAGAAGAGAGTAGCAGCGGTCATCAAAATTGTTAAACGTTTTTAAAAACAATTCTAATAAATAAAACATTTGGACAATGGATAAAGATACTCCAAACTTTTTTTTTAATCGATCAGATATTGACTGGATTAGAACACACATTTTACTGGCATGGACACATAACGGAGTTTAAGGATTTTGGTGGGAATTCAGGTATTACATTTATTGTACAATGGAGCTTTGTTTTCTTAGAATGCACTCATGTATATATTTTGTAATGGTATTTAAAAATATTTTGTGCTAAAAGAAAGACAATTATGTGCCTAATTTGTGGGTGTATTTGCAACCATAAAGGGGTGGAATGGGGCTGCACCAAAAACTTGCACCAAACACGTGCTCTGTCTGGGCCTACCTGCACTCACCTGCGCTGTCTAGACTGCCACATTAATTATTGTTATCATACTTTCTGTTGCATAATTAAACAAGTGTGTCAACAGCAGATACCCTTGGATGACAAATGTACACGCTTGGCTCTAGATTACACCTATCTACAGTGCATTCGGAAGTATCTAGACCCCTTGACTTTTTCCAAATGTTGTTACGTTACAGCCTTATTCTAAAATGCATTCAATTGTTTTTTCCCTCATCAATCTACACACAATACCTCATAATGACAAAGCAAAAACATTTCAGACCCTTTTCTCAGTACTTTGAAGCACCTTTGGCAGCAAATACAGCCTCAATTATTTTCGGGTATGACGCTATAAGTTTGTCACACCTGTATTTGGGGAGTTTCTCCCATTTTTCTCTGCAGATCGTCTCAAGCTCTGCCAGGTTGGATGGGGCGCGTCACTGCACAGCTATTTTCAGGTCTCTCCAGAGATGTTCGATCGGGTTCAAGTCCGGACTCTGGATGGGCCACTCAAGGACATTCAGAGACTTATCCCGAAGCAACTCCTATTTTATCTTGGCTGTGTGCTTAGGGTCGTTGTGAGGTCCTGAGAGCTCTGGAGCTTAAGGATCTCTCTGTACATTGCTCCGTTCATCTTTCCCTCGATCCTGACTAGTCTCCCAGTCCCTGTCACTGAAAAGCATCCCTACAGCATGATGATGCCACCACAATGCTTCACCGTAGGGATGGTGCCAGGTTTCCTACAGGCATGATGCTTGGAATTCAGGCCAAAAAGTTCAATCTGGGTTTCATCAGACCAGAGAATCTTGTTTCTCATGGTCTGAGAGTCCTTTAGGTGCCTTTTGGAAAACTCATCTGCCTTTTACTGAGGAGTGGCTTCCTTCTGTCCACTGTACCATAATGGCCTGATTGGTGGTGCCGCAGAGATGGTTGTCCTTCTGGAAGGTTCTCCAATCTCCACAGAGGAAACCTAGAGCTCTGTCAGAGTGACCATCGAGTTCTTGGTCACATCCTTGACCAAGGCCCTTCTCCCCTGATTGCTTCTCCCTCTACACAATCTCAGACGAAGCTTTAGCATTCTTATAGATGCAAAGGTAAGACAATGTATTCCATAGAGTACCATCATAATACCTATAAAACCTAGCAGTCAAATAGGGAAATGATTCCAATCATTTTTCAGCTGTCAATTTTTCCCATAGTGGATTTTAGAAACACTTAAAATAGGTTCTGTGTTTCGTGTAGGCTAACCCTGGTGTGACGCTTTGATAACCGTGTAAATCTCTCTAGGACAAGGTGACTTTTATCAATATATTCACCCGCAAAAAAATGTAATCCTAATTAGCTGCTAATGTGGCTATCATAAAGAACTACAAATACCATGGTAATCTGGTCGAGCCTGCTGAATCGAGGCAAAGAAATATCTAATGTTAGCTAAATGCAGTAATGAACATTCTTTAAATGGACAATTCTGTGAACTGTCTTGTGCAAGTTTTAAATTGACACAATACCTGGTTTAACAAAGGTTTCAGCTAGAGATGACGTGCAGGAGCTTGTTGACAGATGTGGTGGCCTAATATTGCTTAGAATCTTTTGACGCATCGTTCTAAGTAACATATAGAGAAATATTTTTTGTATGGTCTGCGTCTCAATGCGCCTATGTCGCCCTTCCGCACGTGCGATGGAAATTGGCAGAACTACAGCGCTGTTTGTCAGACCAGAAGACATCCCGAAAATGTGTTATTCAAAGCGTTTAGTAGTAAAGGCCAAATTCAATATTTAATATTTTCATAGTTTTTGGGCATACCCCAAAAAAGCTAAATGATTCATGGTATGACCTTCTTAAAACAATTCCATATATCAGAACCTCCCCCCAACAGCTTAGATTTTTAAGAATGAATATTTCATTGGTGGTGGACTATTATGGTCCTCACTACCTCCTTCATGTCATTGTGGCGGATTACACTGCTAGAAAAATAACTGAATCATGTAATATACTGTACCAGCGAGATTTCTGTCCACTTACAGTTGGGGCTCACTGCATGGCCTTGAGAAACTTCTAACAGTTGTTACGTGTGTCGCCGGTGTCGTACGACACCATGAGATTTACAGTGTGCAAGAAATGACATATATGGATTATTCGCTTAAAACGTGTGCACATTATTGGAGTGCAAAAGTGAGCGACATTTGATATTTGGGTTGGGGGTAGATGTAAGGAGCGTGGAGGATGGGTTGCGAACGTGAAAGAAGATAGGGCATGATTGGGGGAGTTTGGAGGGAGAGATGAGAGATGGAGGGATGAGAGAAGAAGAAAGGGGGGAGCAAGAGCCATTAGGGTAGAAGAGGGGTGTGTTTCCTCCCACTCCTGCTGTCCTGGGTTCATCAACGAATGCCATAATACACCCAACTTTATGGGCCAGGGGTCCATCATGGGCTGTAAGCTGACTCTGTGGTTCAGAGGTATGTGTGCGTGCACATATTGTAGGTGCGTGTGTGTCTGAGTGTGTCGGTGCCTGTGTTTCTGAGTGTGTAGGTGCGTGTGTTTCTGAGTGTGTAGGTGCGTGTGTTTCTGAGTGTGTAGGTGCGTGTGTATGAGTGTGTAGGTGCGTGTGTATGAGGGGATACAGGAGGAAGCAATGAACCTGCACCTCTGTGTGTGTGTTTTATGCCAACATGGTCTCATAGCATTTCGTATTATTCTGTACGTAAATCTGAGACACTCCATGTAGTATGATATGTTCCGTTTCTTATGGTACGTATTCATTTGTGGATCGCTATCATCCATTTTGTGTGACATGTTACGAATTACAATTCGTACAAAATGTTGCGAATTTGCTAAATGTGTGATATGGTATGAATACAAATTTATTGTGGCTAACATTATCTTGGTGGCTTAGTGGTTAACCACTAATTATCTTGGTGGCTTAGTGGTTAACCACTAATTATCTTGGTGGCTTAGTGGTTAACCACTAATGTTGGCTAGGTCTAGGGGTTAAGGTTAGGGGAAGGGTTAGCTAAAATGGTTAAGGTTAGGGTTATGGGAAGGGTTAGCTAACATTCTAAGTAGTTGCAAAGTATCTAAAAAAAAAGTAGTTGCAAAATTGCTGAAATGCTAAAGTTGTCCGTGAAGAGATTCGAACAAGCAACCTTTGGGTTGCCAGACGTTTGCGTTATACTCCCACCCTCCCACCTTAAGTAACCTTCTACCTTATGTAACCATACCAAACTTAACATATCATATTAATTTGAGTGTCCCGCGTTGTACGTCTATGAGACCAGTCTTGTTCTGCAGGAGAAACAGAATAACCATGGGCAGAGCATCTCCGTCCGAACAAACCAACGTCGGCTTTCCCCCTTAATGGATGGGATCAGGTTTTCCTCCCCCTGCTTCTCCTTTGAAATGAGCACGCTCGCATGTGACTCTTTTTTCCTCTCAACCGCTGTACAAAAACCTAAATATGGAAACCATGATTGCAAATTGTTTAGACAACGTGAAATGGTTTATCCTCGGGCTTTTCAAACAGAGTTCCCAGATCAAAGCAGAAGAAACATGAATCATACAGTATTTCTGTGAAGAAACGATGCTTTTTCCCCTCTCTCTGACATCCAGTGCCACAAACAAGAACGCAAAGCAAACAGAAAAGGAAACAGTGCAACTCGGTGAAGGTGCTTGTATCAGAGAGCTCACAGATCCCGCTGAAACTCTTGATCATAACAAGGCCTCAATGAGATCATTAGGGACTGCATTGCCGTGTTTCTCGCTTCACCAGAGAGCGATAGTGTATCGGTGTAGGCAGTACTCCAAGGTCGCGTCCCAAATGACACGCTTTTCCCTATAAAGTTTACTACCGGTCCTGGTCAAAAGTATTCCACTAGAAAGGGAACGGGGACACATTCTAACGGGCCTGTCCTGGTAATATTGCTGGGGCTAACAGGACTCTGACGGTAGATACTCCTGAGAGACATCATATCATTCTGCTACTACAGCTCTCTCTCTCTCTCCCTCTCTCTCTCTCTCTACCTCTCTCTCTCTCTCTCTACCTCTCTCTCCCTCTCTCTCTCTCTCTCTCTCTCTCTCTCTCTCTCTCTCTCTCTCTCTCTCTCTCTCTCTCTCTCTCCTCTCTCTCTCTCTCTCTCTCTCCTCTCTCTCTCTCTCTCTCTCTCTCTCTCTCTCTCTCTCTCCCCTCTCTCTCTCTCTACCTCTCTCTCTCTCTCTCTCTCTCTCTACCTCTCTCTCTCTCTCTCTCTCTCTCTCTCTACCTCTCCCCTCTCTCTCTCTCTCTCTCTCTACCTCTCTCTCTCTACCTCTCTCTCTCTCTCTCTCTCTCTCTCTCTCTCTCTCTCTCTCTCTCTCTCTCTCTCTCTCTCTCTCTCTCTCTCTCTCTCTCTCTACCTCTCTGTCTCTCTACCTCTCTCTCTCTCTACCTCTCTCTCTCTCTCTCCTCTCTCTCTCTACCTCTCTCTCTCTCTCGCTCTCTCTCTCTCTCTCTCTCTCTCTCTCTCTCTCTCTCTCTCTCTCTCTCTCTCTCTCTCTCTCTCTCTCTACCTCTCTCTCTCTACATCTCTCTCTACATCTCTCTCTACATCTCTCTCTCTCTCTCTCTCTCTCTCTCTCTCTCTCTCTCTCTCTCTCTCTCTCTCTCTCTCTCTCTCTCTCTACCTCTCTCTCTCTACATCTCTCTCTACATCTCTCTCTACATCTCTCTCTCTCTCTCTCTCTCTCTCTCTCTCTCTCTCTCTCTCTCTCTCTCTCTCTCTCTCTCTCTCTCTCTCTCTCTCTCTCCCTCTCTCTCTCTCTCTCTCTCTCTCTCTCTCTCTCTCTCTCTCTCTCTCTCTCTCTCTCTCTCTCTCTCTCCCCCCCAGTGGTCAGTAGCATCTATCAGTGGTGTCGCTTCTCTGCTACAGCAATAGGCAACTAATCGAGAGGGTTAGCCCATATTCACCCAGGAGAAAAAGTCTCCATATTGCTAATTGGTGAAAATGTCTATTGCTTTCCCTTCATTTTACAAAAGGTGCTTTTGCAATGATATCTTCTGGTTTACCAGACAACCATATATTTCAGCTAATCGTTCCTACTTTCTCTTCTGTATTATCTGTTTTAAAGCTCACAGCTATGCAGTACAACCAAGGCGTCCACGATTTCAGAATGATTTTGTCGTTCATTCAACCTTTAGGATTTTATTTTAAGCTTTTAAGTCCCTGCAACGCCCTCTTGCTCAACCTTTCTTCCTATCTACGGCTCTGCCATGAGTTCTCTACAGAAGGCTTCTTGAGAGAAGTGAAGCTGTGGTGATGGTGATGTCGATGTCTGCTGTGATGATGTCATCTGTGATGGTGTCAGTTTGACGTACACATGCTCTATGATGTGTTCCAGTACACATGGGGGGGGGTGATGTCAGTGTGTGATGTCATCAAGAGTTCCATCATAAGTCATGCATTACAAGGCACACTGGTACCCGTCATTTCCCCTATTAGAAGTGTTGTGAAGCAGGGAGTTATGACCAAGTTTCAAGTTTTATTAGTCGTACTTACAGGATACACATGGTATACTGTACATCGTCCAGCGGAACGCTTACGAAACGTTTACTGCTGACTCTCTACTGCAGTCCGTCGATGTGGATCGGGGCGTGTTCCACCCTCTACTTCCTGAAGTCAACAATCAACTCGGGTGACAAGCCTGACATAAAAAATACCTGACACCACTTGGTGTATCCATTACCCACACCTCACCTCACACTTTGCAGGCATCACACGTTGCCGTGCCGCATGGTGGCCTCATGCACGTTACTATGTTTCTCCTCAGTAGAAAAGGCTGATCTGTAACACAGATCTTCTTCAGGCTGTCATGTAACCCTTTCATTTAACCCAGCCTCTGCATGGTTTGCTTCATGGACACTTGAACTCGCAGGACACGTAGGACCTGACTGCTGATTGTGCCGTTTTTTGTTGAGCGGGGGAAGCGACACAGTCACCTTGCTCCCTATATAGTGCACTACTTTGGTGGACCAGGAACCACAGGGCTCTGATCGAAAGTAATGTACTATATATGCAATAGGGAGCCATTTGGGACGCAACCGGTGTTACTAACAGGTTTAGTGTGGAGGATAATTCCTCCTTTGTTTCCTCACGGTTAGCTGGTTGTTATGGCTGAGCCTTTAGGACTCCTTAGCCACCTTGACCCTGGGCAGGTGTGCAACCCACCCCTAGACACACACACACACTCACTCACACTCATACACACGCACGTACACAAGTATGCAGACGCACAAACATATACGCACGTACTCATGTAGACGTGTGTGTGCATGCGTGCAAGTATGTGTGTCCACAAATGCAGCCAAGTCAGCCCCTTGCTCTCCTTGTGATCTGCAGCCCCCCCCCCTACGAGGTACACCTCATTTGCTTCATGGTGAAGGGGCTGATTAAATATTGAAGGAATGGAGTACATTCTCTGGCATCAGGTGTAAAACACTCCTATAATCTTAGATAGCTGAGCTGCACTGTGCTGTGGAGAGCAGTAATTACACCGGAGTTAACTGTCTGAAAGAGAAAGGGGTCGCAACACTAAGAGCCACCCACCTCTGTTGTTCTTCTCTCTCTCTCTCTCTCTCTCTCGCACACACACACACACACACACACACACACACACACACACACACACACACACACACACACACACACACACACACACACACACACACACACACACACACACACACACACACACACACACACACACACACACACACACACACACACACACACACAGATCTCTTCCATACCAACCCTGCATTCCAGCACTGCTGTGTTTCTCTGTATTCTCCTCAAATGTACTGCTTGGCCCTTTGAGGCCTTTGTTAGCAGCAGCATCATAACGGAGAGAGAGGAATCATTTTATAGATTCAGATTGGCTGAAGTGAAATAGTTGTCTCTGGTTTGAGAAGGGTTAGAGAGTGCCCTTCATCTGTACAATGACACATATTGTCTCTGTAAGAATGGGACAGAGAAGACAACGGAACAGTAGGCACTCCTAAGCACCTCCGTATGTTTGACACTCTCGTGACAATGCCAAAGGAATCTTAGCACTTTATTATGGTGATTCTCCAAGTCACCATTTAGTCATTATTGATGTAGGAAGTGAAGGGACTAGCTCTAAGATACATTTTGAGAGCTCGTCATACCTCTCCCCCGCTCCTAATCCACAGAGTCTAATTTTGTGTAGCTATTCTGAGACTTACATGAACTCTTTCATTACCTGAAGTCACCTGCTTTATAGGAATTCCCCTTCTATAACGGACGAATATACAATGCTCTCGCTCTGGATTCAATGTGATGTGACGCGTTCCCTACGGAGGCTCTGGTTATCTCACAACGTAACCAAATACAACACATCGTCTTTAGGCACACAAAGAAGTGACATGCTACCTTAATATTAAGGGAAGGCATATGCCTGAGCTTAAACTCCTATAAAACCCAGTGAGTTTAAATCCCAGAATAAAGCCTTTGGTTTTCTGATGGAATATATTAATGGTTCAGAATATCCTTCCTTCCTCCAGACATCAATGGAAAGAGTCACACAATTACCCCCTTTTTCGCAAGGTATAATTTTTTTGAGTTTGTGGATGACAGTAATAACCTGTTTGTTCACTCTGCATGGCGCTGCTGGGGAACAGAAACAGTCATCTTCCGGCGCCGACAGAGATGGCCGCCTCGCTTCGCGTTCCTAGGAAACTATGCAGTTTTTTGTTTTTTTTACGTGTTATTTCTTACATTAGTACCCCAGGTCATCTTAGGTTTCATTACATACAGTCGAGAAGAACTACTGAATATAAGATCAGCGTCAACTCACCATCAGTACGACCAAGAATATGTTTTCCGCGACGCGGATCCTGTGTTCTGCCTTACAAACAGGTCAACGGAATTGATTCCATGCAGCGACCCCCCACAAAAAAACGACTTCGTAAAAGAGGGAAACGTAGCGGTCTTCTGGTCAGACTCAGGACACGGGCACATCGCGCACCACTCCCTAGCATTCTTCTTGCCAATGTCCAGTCTCTTGACAACAAGGTTGATGAAATCCGAGCAAGGGTAGCATTCCAGAGGGACATCAGAGACTGTAACGTCCTCTGCTTCACGGAAACATGGCTCACTGGGAAGACGCTATCCGGGGCGGTGCAGCCAACAGGTTTCTCCACGCATCGCGCCGACAGAAACAAACATCTTTCTGGTAAGAAGAGTGGCGGGGGGCGTATGCCTCATGACTAACGAGACATGGTGTGATGAAAGAAACATACAGGAACTCAAATCCTTCTGTTCACCTGATTTAGAATTCCTCACAATCAAATGTAGACCGCATTATCTACCAAGAGAATTCTCTTCGATTATAATCACAGCCGTATATATCCCCCCCCAAGCAGACACATCGATGGCTCTGAACGAACTTTATTTAACTCTTTGCAAACTGGAAACCATTTATCCGGAGGCTGCATTCATTGTAGTTGGGGATTTTAACAAAGCTAATTTGAAAACAAGACTCCCTAAATTTTATCAGCATATCGATTGCGCAACCAGGGGTGGTAAAACCTTGGATCATTGTTACTCTAACTTCCGCGACGCATATAAGGCCCTGCCCCGCCCCCCTTTCGGAAAAGCGGACCACGACTCCATTTTGTTGATCCCTGCCTACAGACAGAAACTTAAACAAGAGGCTCCCACGCTGAGGTCTGTCCAGCACTGGTCCGACCAAGCTGACTCCACACTCCAAGACTGCTTCCATCACGTGGACTGGGACATGTTTTGTATTGCGTCAGATAAAAATATTGACGAATACGCTGATTCGGTGTGCGAGTTCATTAGAACGTGCGTTGAAGATGTTGTTCCCATAGCAATGATAAAAACATTCCCTAACCAGAAACCGTGGATTGATGGCAGCATTCGCGTGAAACTGAAAGCGCGAACCACTGCTTTTAATCAGGGCATGGTGTCTGGTAACATGACCGAATATAAACAATGCAGCTATTCTCTCCGCAAGGCTATTAAACAAGCTAAGCGTAAGTACAGAGACAAAGTAGAATCTCAATTCAACGGCTCAGACACAAGAGGCATGTGGCAGGGTCTACAGTCAATCACGGACTACAAGAAGAAACCCAGCCCAGTCACGGCCCAGGATGTCTTGCTCCCAGGCAGACTAAATAACTTTTTTGCCCGCTTTGAGGACATTACAGTGCCACTGACACGGCCTGCAACGAAAACATGCGGTCTCTCCTTCACTGCAGCCGAGTAAGACATTTAAACGTGTTAACCCTCGCAAGGCTGCAGGCTCAAACGGCATCCCCAGCCGCGCCCTCAGAGCATGCACAGACCAGCTGGCCGGTGTGTTTATGGACATATTCAATCAATCCCTATACCAGTCTGCTGTTCCCACATGCTTCAAGAGGGCCACCATTGTTCCTGTTCCCAAGAAA